>NW_027137944.1:36996-201742 GCF_003813185.1 Lentinus tigrinus ALCF2SS1-7
CAGATGACAGAGCGGGGGTCGGAGGTGATCGGAGTCTGGGCGGAAGTCCGGATAAGGCAGGAGGAAAGGAGCAGGGGTGGTGACGTATTAGCCGGGAAAGGGGCAGAGTTCAGGGGTAGTCGGGTCGGGGTTGTGTTGGAGGGGCGGCAGGGTGGACTTGGGCACGGGATGTGACACCCTCAGAAAACCCTCCACCCTCACCCTACCCTAGGGAAAACTCTCAGAACCCTCCATTCTTAGGTGAGGGTGGAGGGTCCGAAGGGGTAAGGGTGGGGGTTAGCCTTCAAACACCCTAGGGTTCACCCTTGCCATGCCCTACTTGCTCCAGAGCATTCTAGACACCTGATGCTCAGCGGTGAAGGCACACATCAATATATGAAAGACGGAAATTATTTCCATTGATATGCCAAGCATATTGCAGAATGTTGGCAGACTCTTACCATCTCACAGGCACCTGAAAGGATTTTCCAACAAACATCTATGTTGCGCAGGAGGGTGAGCTGGTGTGGATTCTTGATGCCTTCTTTGGGAACAGTGTTAGCCAAGTTGATGTTTGGTCGGTCATACTGACAAAGTTAGTCACTATGAAAAAACCCTTGATGGAGGTACTAGACCAATGGAGGGCTGGGAATGCCACTGTGCAAGGCAAAAAGCATGTCATCCAAATGCTGGTAGGAGGTGTCACATCCCGTACTCGAACCCTTCATTTCTGCCACTTCTCCGCCACAACCCCAACAGGACTATCTCTGAACTTTGCCCCTTTTCCAGTTATGACTTCATCACCCTCATTTCTACTCATTATGCCTTACTCGGACATCCGCTCGGACTCTGTTTGCTTCAGGACATCCGCCCCGTCATCTGTTTATATTATGATGTTGTATCCATTACTTATACTTAATAGGGCTTGATTGTTTGCTTCTGCCTCATCACACCCGTATTCTGCCTCCTGTTCCTACTTCTATTGGACTCTGACCGGACATTCGTATACTCGTATAAAAGACCTACCTTACAGTCAAATAGTTCCTCAGTTCTGATATCTCGTTTACTCATCCTTCGACTACTTAGCTACTCGGAACTCAATCTATCTAACTTCTCTGCATTCTCCATCTGAACCCCGTCCGACCCTCTGCCGGACCTCCGACCTCCGACCTCTGACTACTGTTCTCGTCTCTGTTCTTAACTCTCTGCTTGACTCACTTACTCGTAGCTTGCTCTGGTATAAATTCCGGAGCCTCTTGTTGGACTTCTGCAAATTGAAAACATTGACGTATCTTTGGGCATTGGTCAATAACTTCGCCAAAGTCTTCATTCACTGTGCACTTTCGGACTTTGGACTTTGGGTTTGGAGTTTGACTTGTGCGCACAGTTCTAACAGGAGGAATGACTCTGACAAATGTTCAGCATATGCCTGACATGATCGTCAAGCGACTCACTAAGGTTATCTGAGGGTACCTATGGGACAAAAGACACAATACTCCTGTGGGCATGAGTCATGTGTGCTTTCAGTACAGAATGTCTGATGTGGGTGTACCTAGTGGATGGTATATTGGCTGCACATGTCACTAAAAGCTGTCAGCAAGCCAGTCTGATCTAAGAATTAATACTTTCCTCCAAAGCTGAAATCCCGAGGACTGCCAGATGAGCTGAAAGGAATGATGAGAGTAATATGTGCAAAAACATATGCAGCTCTCAAAAATGATGAAGTCTCTTTTGGTAGAATAAATATGAATGTTGCTGGTGACTTTGTGCAGCTTCCACCAGCAATGTGTGGTAAAGTTCTATATGCTCATAATGTCAGTTGAGTCATTCACTACATTTACAACTATCTATTAAAAAATTCATCTATTGGAAAAGCTGTCTAGCATCAATCTACCATGATGACTATATTATAGAAGTATACACCTAAAAACATGAGGCTCATTCAATTACAAGTGGCAGGTCAAGAAATAGTGAGACCTAAACTTAATCAACCTAGGTTCCAAGATGTATAACCTCATTACCCTCTTTCTACTCATCATGCCTTACTTGGACTTCTGCTTGCTTCCAGACTTCCGCTCTGTCATCTGCTTGCATCATGATGTTTGTATCTGATACTTATATTTAATAGCTTTGATGGTTTATATCCACCTAATCACATCTGCATTCCATCTCCTGTCACTACTCTTATCAGATCCCAACCAGGCAGTCAGATTTTGTATATAAGTCTTACCTTATAGTCACTCAGTTCCTCAGTTCTGATATCTTGTTTACTCATCCATTTGACTACTCAGCTACTCAAAACTCAATCTATCTGACTTACTCTAAAACCTCTGTCCAAACCTCTTTTCAGATCTTGGACCTCTGACCTCTGACTTCTGTTCTTGTCTCTGTTTTAACTCTCTGCTTGACTCTCTTACTCATAGCTTGCTCTAGTATTGTCACATCCCGTGCCCAAGTCCGCCCTGCCGCCCCTCCGACACAACCCCGACCCGACTACCCCTGAACTCCACCCCTTTCCCGGCTAATACTTCACCACCCCTGCTCCTTTCCCTCCTGCCTTATCCGGACTTCCGCCCAGACTCCGATCACCCCCGACCCCCGCTCTGTCATCTGATCGTACTATGACATTTGTATCTGCCGCCTATACTTACTAGTCCAGTTTATTTGCTTCCGCTCCGTCATCTCCGCAGTCCGCCTCCTGTCTCTACTCCTATTGGGCTCCTATCGGACATTCGGACTTTCGTATATAAACCCTACCTTACAGTCACATAGTTCTTCAGTTCTGATATCTCGTTTACCCACTCGACTACTCAGCACTCAATCTATCTGACTTCTCTGCCAACCTTCGTCTGATCTCCGTCCGACCTTCCGACCGGACCTCCGACCTCCGACCTCCGACTTCTGTTCTCGTCTCTGTTCCTAACTCTCTGCTTGACTCTCTTATTCGTAGCTTGCTCCGGTATAAACTCCGGAGCCTCTTGTCGGACTTCCGCAAATTGAAGACATCGACAACTCTTCGGGCGTTGGTCAATAACTTCGCCAAAGTCTTCATTCCCGCGCACCATCGGACTTCGGACTTCGGACTTCCCTTCGGAGTTCAACTTGTGCGCATAGTCCTAACAAGTATGAACTCCAAAGCCTCTTGTCAGACTTCTGCAAATTGAAGACAATGACATATCTTTGGGCATTGGTCAATAACTTCACCAAAGTTTTTGCTTCTGCATATCATTGGACCTTGGACTTTAGACTTTGGACTTCCTTCTGAATTTTGACATCAGTACTTCTGTAAGAGATTATAATACGGACAAGTATAGTTTATTATACGGACTATTACATTTACTATTATTGTATCTAATCGGTATTGGCACGTGTTGTACAAGACGCGCACCTCGACGTGGTGTCGGCTTAGCCTTTCACCACGTCCACTGAGTATTAGCACGTCTCCAATACAGAGATTTGTGCAGGGTACTCCGGGCGTGTGTGATTGAGGCTCTTCTTAAACTCTTACACTTTTTTACACTCCTTCATGACACGTGGATTTCTGATACTGGAGACTGACATTACTAGGCGACTACCTGGCGACATCCACATGGACTCAAGCAACAACAAGACGACAGGTCAAGAGACCAACACAAGCAACGATTTGGATACCCCCACACGACTTAGAACGCTACCACAGACTCCCCATAATACAAGTAGATTGTCAGTTTCTCTGGACGGTGGGCCTTCGCCTAGAAGACCTGGCTCCGCTGTCAATACAACCCAATTATTGTCCTTTACCACCTCGACCCCGTACTTGGGTTGGTCTCAGAACCCAGGCTCGGGGTTGTTTGGCGCGACTTCAAGCTTGAGATTCGGACCAGGGGGGCAAGGACTGGGTGGGTATAATCCCCTGTCAATGTTTTCGCCTTTCGCGAGATTGCTGAACATGCCCGGATCATTACCAACTTTCAGCCAAGGTTCGTTCAATAAACCTCTACCGCCGTTCATGAGCGATCGGAAGGGCAAGAACTGAGGGTCAAGATCAACACCGGATGTGAGCATGTCAGTAACAGTACCCCAAGAAGACATGCAAGCAATACTATCAACAATGATTGATCAACATCTCCTGCTTCGAGCCATGCGAAGCGGCGAGGAGAATGGCAAGAAATCATCAAGTTCGCAGAACACTTTGGGCTGGAATTCGACACTGAAGGCTTCGATCTGCAGCAAGAAGAAGACAAAAATCAATCTTGATTTGCTACAATGGTAGAAGACATGAACGAAGAGGAAGAACACAATGAAGATGAAGACGACAATGAGGATGCAGCCAAAGTCAAACACAGCGTCACCACAGACAACGCAATCGATGAGGCATTGAGCACTTCGTGCTCCGTAAGATTAGAGTGTGCCAGATTGTTAGGAAGCGACCCTCAGCGGCAGCACGCTGAGCACACAGCTCGCGAAAGCCAATGCGCTGTGATTTCATCCTCGTGTTGGTGGTCTAACCCACCAGCAGGTAACACGGGCATCCCACTGCCCTACATGCGACCAGCATCCCTCCAACCAGGACCGACGTATGGACCACCGCAAGCCCAACTCGTACAGCTGGACCTGGCACTCTCCCAGGTAACACTGGCAGCACCGGTTCCCCATTATCTGACAACGAACCTGCTGTCGTTTCCACACAAGCCCACGCCCACAAGTTTGCAAATATCTCCTACAATATCGGATCCAACGATGACTACGACATCGTGACCTCAAACAGCGGCATCATCAATTCATTCCAGGCCCTTACCACCAACAGAGCCAAACATGCCGACTAGACCAACTGGACCCCTACTGCAACAAGTCATGTTGCCAGGACCTCCAAGGCAACAAAGCAGAGGTTCCCAGTTGCCACCCCAAGTTCAAGCAACTGGTGGGCCTGCGACGAAGAGAGCAACACAGCGATTGACGGTGGTGTGCAGGTACCCACGGGTTTACCTAGCCATATCCGCATCCTTGAAAACCCGTGGGAAACAGGTACAGTCAAATTCCCCATAACCCATACCTATCGGTAGGAGGGTAAAAGTATGGGTTATCGGAGACTATGGGCTATGGAAAAGGGACCAAATAGGCGCCTGTCGAGCGCACACATATTTTAGGAGAAGCATCCAATGAATCCTTTACATTGCCTACCTACTGACGACAGAAAAAGTCTGTGATGGAAGTGTCAACCATTCCCTTCCGTGCGTCCAAACGCATCTGGCGTGAGAAGCTGGTGAGGATGTCCTCCAGCTTTCTACTAACTTCTCCAACTGTGCAACAGCCTCCCTTTTGTTCCAAAGTAAGCTCGGCCAGTGCGGCATCGTGGTTCGGAGTGCACAACAAAACATCGAGTGCATAGCATTCATCGACAAGGTTGGCATCATGGTCGAGCCAGGCTTCATCCTCGGGGGTGAGAGTTTCTTTCTTTGCAAGACTGGCCTCGAGACAAGCTTTCCTGGATGTGACTTGCTTCTCAAGAAGGCTGAGCGCTTTATGCAACTCGGTGAGACGATCCAATGGCATCACGGAAGCAGTGGAAGGCAGCGGGGAAGCAGCACAAGTGTCGCGCCGGGACGTAACAAGCAACATGGAGGCAGAGATCAGCCATAATTGGAGTATTGAGACACATTATGTAATATAATCATGGGTTACAATGCCCCATAGTAAGGCTGAGCATAGGTTTAGGTATTGCATAGGTATACCTATACTACCTAGATCTGTGACCTAGATGATCCAAACCTACAGGTCCAGGTATCTACAGCATGGATCATGCACGGATCTAGGTCAAGCCTATGAAAAAACATCTAGGTCACAGCTGACCTGTATTAAAAAATTTTATGTTTCTTTTGATGAAATTAGCATATTTACAGCATAAAAGTTTTTTGAAGGTCTAGGTAACCTAAAACCTGACCTGTATGACCTGTGACCTATAGGTCTAGGTACCTACAACACAGATCATGCACAGATCTAGGTATTAAAATTTGGAGCACAGGTACCTATGGAACAGATCTAGGTCGATCTGTAGGTAACCTATGCTCAGCCTTACCCCATAGAGCTATGGGTTATGGGATAACAGAGATGTATGGGTTATCACCACTGTCCCGACTCAGGGAGGCCTGAAAACTATGTGGTATCGGAGAGTATGGGTTATCAGGGGGTATGGGTTATGGGGAATTCGACTGTACTCACACCCGCGGATGTACTTACCCATGGGTATTCCCACGGATTTATCCTTGGGTACCCACGGGTTTTGCTAACTCGTGAAGGTCCCTAGGGCACGCAGAGGTACAGGAGACCAGTGAGGGCATACACACCCAGACCGGTTCTCCTGCGGGGTCACTTTGAGACCACCTCAGATCGTCGACTAGCTCCATACGGTTGCCTCCTCGATTCTGTGCATACCGTATATTTTCTTGAAGAACTACGACTCAGAACTGGCATTCGGACTGTGTACGATACTATTGCAGCTATTATCACATTCAAGAGCCCGTAGTGGGTTCTAGAGGGGGAGAATGTAAGGGATTATAATACGGACTAGTATAGTTTATTATATGAACTATTACATTCACTATTATTGTATCTAATCGGTATTGGCACGCATCGTACAAGATGCGCGCCTCAATGTGGTGTTGGCTTAGGCTTAGCCTTTCACCACGTCCACCGAGTATTAGCACGTCTTCAATACAGAGATTGGTGCAGGGTACTCCGGGCGTGTGTGATCGAGGCTCTTCTTGAACTCTTACAACTTCCCAAAATTCATTATCAGCTATTATTGTGTTATTTTGTATTATTTATGAATTTAATACAAAGTAATATGAGGGTCCCAAACAAGTCAATTCAACTCCATTTATGCTCTCTGGGTTGTATTATGCTAGAAACATTCATTGTCTAGCATATTGACAATGAATGGCAGGCAGGGGGTCGGGGGGGCCTGGGGAGTCTAGGGGGGGGTCAGAAAAAAATACATTACTAGCTGATAATAGCCGATAATGGATCTTGGGAAGTACTGATGGACTTGTGACGCACGTTTTCATATGGATAGGCCCCTTCAAAAATAATGTGCTGATTGTTGGCTGTGGCGGACTCTGGCGGTCCACAAAAGGGACGCGGCGGAGAATGATGGGCAACCATCGGGTAGGCTCGCCAGCGAGCGGAACTGACATCTCATGATCCGCACTATCCATATAGATTATTCAAAAAGGGCCTATTGATATGAAAACGGCTGTAACAGTTCATTAGATTCATGTGTACCTTCAGACTACTGTTACTTAACATTGATCAAA
Organism: Lentinus tigrinus ALCF2SS1-7; assembly: GCF_003813185.1. Lineage (NCBI taxonomy): Eukaryota > Fungi > Basidiomycota > Agaricomycetes > Polyporales > Polyporaceae > Lentinus > Lentinus tigrinus. Next base: position 44,268 of record NW_027137944.1, read on the forward strand.
TGTAATGCTCACAGCTCACTCTAACTATACAATATTAACTACAAGGAACGGCTCCCAAATAGTAGCAAGCAATAAGTCCTATGTCCTGGCAGGGGACAGCGGTGGCTCTCCTGTAGTTGTGTTCCACCCATGTCCTTCCGGAATCTCCCAATCACCCAAACACGCCCATGTCCAATCTGTCTTCCCAACAGTCCCCCGCACAGCATTGGCAAATATGGGCACCGGACACAATCCATGCGGCTCATCTCCAGGACATCCGTGCACCGAGCCAAGGGGTACGACACCGTCATTGAGGATGATGCGAATCTGGGGGTCGTGCGTGTAATCGCATGAGAGTACTAGTCCACAAGAGATGAACATGGAGCCGCAGGAATACAACAAAGAAGACCTACATTGGAACTGCATGTTCGTTGCGAACGGCGCAAGGTGTGATGTCTTGAACGCACGGTTCTTCGGGATATGATCGGAGGGCAATGGACCATCCACTGCGAAGTTGGAGAGATTGAGCGCAGTTATCACTAGTAAAGTCATTGAGATAAACAGTAGCTTCCAAATGCGTAGTCCCGCAAGTAGACTCACCATTGAGTACGACGGTGTCATGGGTGGCATCGACATAAAGGCTCTGTCCAAGCGGGAAAGTAGCCGAATTGTCATCAAGTGTGGCATTCGTCGTCGAGTTATGTAGGGAAATTGGTGTGTGCGTGAGGCGAGCGAGCAGTTCCTGGATATATCCGATACCAAGTGCGCGAGTAGTCGGAGAGCCGAATGCATGGTTGTACCAAAAATTGAGATCGACGCTGCAAACGTACGATATCAGCGCGAATGAACAGCGTGAATAGCCGGATGACTCACGAGTAGTCGAAGCCGTGCCACTCGTCTTCGGTGAACAGCTCGCAGAACTTGGAATATCCGATAGCGATAGTCTGCAGTGCAACAAGCCATCAGCGAACGTGAAGCTCCACAACTCGACATCAAACACGTACCTCATATGCACAAAGTTGTTGCATGGAATACACATGCTCGACACTCAATTGCATGCCGGTAATCTGTGGCTGCAGCCGCTCAAGAGCTCCTTGAAGGTATATTTCCACCCATTCGCGAACAAACGGTGTCGCCCGTTCGCCCTTCGTATGGTCGCGCCCATTGGGGCACGTCTTCGACGGCGCAAGCGTGTTGTTGAAACCGTGCGCCTCGATCGTGATGAGCTGTTGGTACTGCCCTTCGAGCGACGGCCCGAAGAACCCAAGGGCGAAGTTGAGGGCGGATGACAGCATGCGGTCCTGTGACTCTGTGCGGAATACGGGGAGCGTGCTGGTCTCGGTGAAGTTCTGCAGTAGGAAGCCGTACTTCATGCGCATTGAGACACCAAGGTCGACTAGGCTCGGCAACACGTGGGTATTGGGGAATGGTATTGCTCGGACTAACGGTACTCACAAAGTTGCTGTCGACCGAACGGCGTCAAGATCTCCTCTCCAAGCTTGTATGTCCTGGATGGAGATTATGTAGGTAGATATGAACATAAGCGATGTAACATAGCTCACCAGTCATTCAGAAACTCTAGCTGTCCACTTGCGCGCCATCTCTCGGCACTGTTGAGCCCATCCGAGAAGAGTGCGGGCGCACCATACGACGAAGACCCCGTAGGATAACGCGCGCCATGGCGATGAAGGAGATGAAGGCCAGTGACACGACATCCAGCCGGAGGTTCTGGACCCGCGTCGACACCAAAGGCACCTCGGTCGACAGTGAACCAAGGGGACAGGTTGCCCCAGTGTCTGAATATATCGAACTTGCGCTTGGTATCGTTCTTCAGAGCCTCTGGGGAGAGCAGATGAGGAGCGCCAGTGTGTATTGGATACGAGGGAGCAGTAGCTACAAGAGCAGGCTCTGCACCCGTTGGAGTTGGACCAGCATAGCCAACGTTGGATGGGAAGAGAGATGGGAAGGCATTCGTGGGCGAGGGCGGAGGGTAGTTGTGGACCTCTGTCGAGCCTGCACGGCCTGCGATGACAGGGTCGACACTGCAGAATGGTAGAGCGGTGCTGTAACTGCGGAACGAAGACCAGTAAAGAAGAGCTGAGAGGAGGCCGGCACAGTAGGCGAGGACGATGTGGCGGAGCGCATAGGTGCGACGAGGAAACAGGGAGATGTGAGTCGGCTGGTTGTCGATCAACGGCTGCTGTTCCAGGTCAGTGACATTCTTCTGCTCCTCGTGCCCGGTCATCGCGTGCGTGGTGCTCGGTGTCGCGCAACCTCCAGTCGTCGTCGCGGTTGCAGACGAGATCCACAGACGCGTATACACTCCGCGTCTGTATGCCCATACGATCACATGCCGAGGGTGCGAACATCTCTGAACTCCCGACGATCCCAGCACATCCTTGATCTTATGAGAGGAAGATCCATGAATCCGTTGATACAAATTATTCATCCATAATCCTAGGGTATTGTAGCAAAGCACACATGTCAACGCAAACTACGTAGCTGTCAGCGCTACGCGCATCTGGCATCCAACGATACTCAATACATACGACCAAAACATCTGCGTTAGTGATGGCGTAGCTCTCGTGCAAGCCGTAGTGTCAGCACGAAGGCGACTGTCGCCGACAGCCCGCCCAGTCTGAAGGATAGCCCCAAGTCAGCGACCTAGCCGGAGGTCGAACGGGCCAACTCACCTGTATATGATAGCGTACGAATTCGGCCCACCTCCAGAGACCAGAGCCTCGGCCCTTGTTACCTCGGTATCCACATTCGTCGCATTCATCGCATTTACCGCAAGCTCTATACCCGCACCTGCTTCCGTACTCGAAGTCTTGGAAGGATCAAGCAGCGCGAAGAGGATCGACGCGAGCCCGGTCATAATGAACTGCGGGATAACGATGAAGACGTTGTGAATCCCGAGGATGATCCCCGCTTTTGCCGCCAGCCCTCCTGTTTTGCTTCCTGGTCCATGGTCGTCGTCCTCGTCAACCTCGGGATGGAGCGTGGAAGAGTCAGACACGGCTATAGAGTGCACGTCCGCGTGGCTCATACGAGCGTTCGCGTTCTGCAGGAGCCCGAGACCTGCCCGTGGCTCTTCATCGTCGTCGCGTAATTCATCCCGGCTGGTATGTGCGCTCGAGCTGTGACTGCGCCTGTGCGGCTTTGGCCGTCCGTCGTGGTCCACCGAACCAGAGGATATCGAATCCATGGAGGCATCTGACGAAAATGATCGGACGTCTTCTTCAATGGGAAGCGTTTGTGAACCACCATCGCCTTGTTTGCGCGGCGGAGGCTCGGGGACCTCTTCGTCGTCGTCGTCATCGCCGACAAGGAACTGGCGTTCATGCTCGTCACCGCCAAGGGCTAGAGATAGTCGATGTGTACGTGTGTCATTCAGGACGATGGCGCCTTCATCTTCCTCGGGGGCTCGCTCGGTGAGGATCGCCTCGGCAAGCTAAAGGATAGTCAGGATCTCACGTAAAATGAACAGTGTTTCCACATACTAGAGAGAAAGGTGCCCACTGCGTGATCGACCACGAAAATCCGGTAAGCGTTGTGAAGATTGTCGCGCCAGCGACGCTTGAATAAAAGCTGTTCCACCCGTCAGTCTCCATTAGCTATACATCGTAAACCCCCGGAGATACTCACAAGGTCGCGAACATGCAGATCGCAAATACGAGATGCCCCGTAGCCCACAAAGTGGTGAGGTGCACCTTGAGACGATCATACACCCTCGCCCAGGCACTCTTATGTGCCTGTGCGAGCTTGCGCTCCAGTAGCCTCCGCGAACGTGCCGACTCTGCAGCGACGAATGGGAGGAGCACGTTTCCCGCAAAGCTCAGCAGAGACGAGTAGAACAAGGCACGAGTGCCGAGTCTTGTCGACTCGGCATCCAGTCCCGGGTCATCTTGGGGCAGAGTGGAGGTTTGCTTGTGGAGGTCGCCTATGAACGCAGAAGTGTAAAAAAGGACGGGGAACCATCCAATCCAAGAGCTGCGAGAGATCAATGCCACTGAATATGCCAGTCTTACATGATGGCTTACAAGAATTGGATGATGCACTGCGAGTGTATGAGTATTTGTTGTGTGACAAAAGGAATCACGCACGATCTGACGAATCACGGGTGGAAGAGTGAAGACGTTGTTCCATATTTCTTTGAGCTCTCTCAAGAAGCTCTTATCTGAGCGTCTGAAACTTGCGGTCAGAACTTGCACCCTATCCTTGGAGATGTGATGCATACTTGGTCGACACCACTACCTTCTCTTTCGTGCAGAACGCTGTAATACCGTGCGTGGATAAGAGTAAGAACGAGCCGACGACGGCAAGAACCTCAAGCTCTGTGTCGCCAAAGAAGGGGAAGACGGTCGTCATGTCCACGTTTCCTCTGTGCGCGTGTTAGTTTCAAGGCGAACTAGAAGCGCATTCATACGGACATGAAGTATCCTGCAACGCTGCCAAAACCGAGCATGCGTGCTGCCCAAGCGTTCGCGTCAGCCTGCTCCGCAGAAGGCAGAGTGTCAACGATGAGCGCGCGATCCACTGCTTGGACTGCGAGGAGAGTGTCAAGGGGCGCGTTCGACTAGGCGGATGTGCGGACAAGTCGGACGCACCGGCGTTGATAGAGAAGTCGATGGTAAAAAGGGCTATTATCGCCAGCCATATGGTGAGAAGATCATTCTGCAAAGCGTGCGTTACTGTCGCCCTTGAGTATTATGCGAGTGCGAGCACTCACTGCTATCGATTTTGCCGGCGTGAATAGGGTGGCAAATGGGCGCGTGAAACCTAGGAGCATCATGGCTGTGATGCAAACGAGACAGCCAGCGATCATGTATGGTCTTCGACGACCAAAGCGTGACTTGGATTTGTCGGCGAGGACGCCTGAGTGCGCGGTCAAGAGAAGATCGCATGAGCTCGCTGGGACGGTGCACACCTATGAGGGGTTGGACGACGAGCCCGGAGATTGGACCCGCGAGGAAGACCATCGCAACCGCAGATTTGGATAGACCGAGCGACAGGAGGTAAGGGGTGCCTTGGAAAGGAATGAACGCTCGCGCGAGGGTGCGGGGTGACGGATATGGGTACATACCGTACGACATCTCTACGGACCAGAAGACCTGCACTCCAAGCAGTCCAATTGTGAGCGCTGGCAGTTGCGCCCATCTTGGACCGAGAATCTTGGCTATACCAGCAAGATGAGAGTCGTCGTGTTCGCCACCTTCCTCAGCCAGAGGGATGCTAGAGAAGCCGGTCATGATGACATGCAGGGTCCGAGAGTGTCCGCGTGCGGAGCTGGTCGCGTTGATCGTCGAAGACAATAGAATTAGACGTAGAGGTAGTAGGTAGTTCTGCTGAACGGTCGACGCTGACGGCAGAAGTTGAGGTCGACGGGGAGGAGGAGGAGGAGCAGCGCGTTCGCGGTGGCTGCGCGTCCGATGTGCGCTGTACCGATGACGCCAGGGGCACTCCCGGGGTCTCCATCAAACGCGTGTGGGACTCCGACCACTCTGCGCGTCCTCCTCCATGCGGGCGACGTACTTGTTCGAGTTGCGACTCCAAGCTTGTGAGTAAAGGATACGGCCAGCCCAGTAATGTTCAATTCTGATGTACTACTTGTACAACGGACCCACACCATCACCGATCGGGCTACGGGCGCGGAGAGAAAGTTTTCATCGCCGCTGCCTTCCACCAGAATGAGCCCGTCCTTCCCTACTGGACACGCTCTATCCTGGATACCATTGTCTATCTCGGCCCGGACAACGTGTTCGTCTCTGTCGTCGGTGGTTCATCGAGCGAGTCTGGGACGGTCTGGGAATGCAGTACCGACGCATCGTGCTCGGGGATGCGAAGGAGGTTTGGACATGGGATGGTGTCGATTGCCACCCCTGGTCGTAGTGAGTGCAATAATGTAGTAGTACGTTGATTATCCGATGTCGAATCGGCTTCGCAGCCTCGACGGCGGCGGGAAGCCGTCGTACAATTCACTGATTGACTCACGATAAATACGCATGGTTCATTTTGAATGAACCTGCCCGATGCGAACAGAGTTCGACTTGTCAGGAGATAACCCAGAAGGAGATAGCGGTAACATCACTCTGCAGGAAAGCGTCCCCCTCAGGTGCCCGAGCTTAACGTGTATAGCGTGGTAAGTAACATAATCATGGTTCTCGGCGGCGACGGGGGATGATAGTGACACCAAGACTATAGTTATCAGAATATGCAGGAGGGTGAATTGATGGCCACCATGACTGAATCGACAGGACAACCCGGAGGCCAGAATCTACCGTGCATGATTGACATATGAACTCCTTGACGAAACACTTATCGATCTCCGGCCAGGTTGCAACATGGTCCGTGTGCTGTTCCAGGTTGGTAGGACGGTTGGATACGGTAGCGGAAGGAATACACTGATCGTTGTGTCCCGCCCCACACGTGTGGATGACAATAGCTCGTAGAGGCCGTGAGGAGGGCGTGCTCGCTGCCGGAGATGACGTATCGACCTCCGTGGGCACGTACGAGTGGGACGATGTGGCGGAATTGCTCAGTGAGGATGGGTGGATCGATTGTTGAGAACATTGGAGCGAGTCGCCGCAAGGACCTAGACGGATTATTATGCAGTCATCCGGGTCCCCATTGGATGTGAATACCAAGGCATGAGTCGGCGGGAGTTTCCGCACGCAGTGTGAGGTATCGAACCAACATCCTCCGTCGAGCAATGTGGACGAAGAGAGCTGGTAGTATGCCCAGCCCCCCGGACTTGCCTTGGGAGCTACGGAGACCCGAAACCCCGGAGAGATGATACCTCGTCTATCGGCGGCTTTCGGAAAGAGGGGAGAGTCTGCAGACATGGGATGGTAGCGCTTCAGACGAGACGCATTGGGGAAGCCCAAATAAATGTCTTCGAATGTGGCGAACACGTGGCCGGAAAGCCTAGGCGTTGTCACCGCGGGTGGGACAAAGTATACGTCGCCGATTATGTAGAAATGGACACCACCTTTCAGGTTAGCCTTCTTTGGGCCTGAGATACTTGCGCGTGTGGCATCCATAGGGGAGAGCAATAGCACGGGGAGGAGAGAATCAGCGACTCCTTGTTCGCGGTACTCGCATGACAAGAACACGGCGTAGAGGGGTCGATCCGGGTGAAGGGACGGAAGGGGGACGACGGGTAGTCTAGTATCGACGCCAACAGGCGTCACGACGATGCGGGGCCAGAGAGCTTCTTCATCGCAGGGCTTCGCAAGGCGCTGAGCGAGCTGCTGGGGTGTGAGAGTATGCAATACCCCTCTCCGGAAAGGATGTAGGGATCTGTTCTTCATCAGCGTGAACGAATCTGGACTTGTGGTGAATGGATCCCTGAATTGGGACGCGGAAGGCGACGTGAAAGCGATGGGTACATTGCGTGCATGTTCAACGAATGCGGACCAGCTTGAGAAGACTTCTGCGGAACCCCAGACAAGTATGGACTGGTCCGGATCCTGCTTGAGGATCTCCTCCTGCAGCCGGCGGAACGCGTTCTCGCCTTCCCCGTATATTGTAGGCATATGCACGCCGAAAATTCCCATGAGGGAATAAGCCCTGTCCTCCAGGCGTGTGGACTTACGGAATGATGCCCACAGCATCCGGGTGGCAACGCTGTACGAGTCCGCAGAGACGGCGTGTCGCAATACGTCCTCGGGTATTCTTGTGATGGAAGTGATGACCTCGGCATAGCTGTCCTTGGTGCCGAAAGGCTGCCAATCTGCACCGACGAAGAGGACAAACCGGGGAGCTATAAGCTCCTGAAGCGTCCATGCCCTCGTGAACCATTTGCACCCAACAATTGAGGGTTGCGCAAGCTTGACACGGTTCGAGACAGTGTGAGATGTTCCCCAGGAACTTGAAGTGACCTGCGCATCCTCGAGATAGGCATAACAGACGGTAGCTTGTGCGTACCAAGCGTACATGGAGTTGATTGCCTCTGAGAGCTCGGCACTGCTGGTCTTATCGATGCAGCAGGTATCGATCCAGATGTATGAGAATCCTTCTGACAGGGCGAGTGCACATGCGTTCCGTATTTTGGCAGATAGGTGAGGGAGAAGGGACAGGGAGGGAGTAGGACCGTCGCTTGATATCTTGCTCTGCTCGAGACGGATATGCTCGACGTCTTGATATGACATCTCCCCATGCTCGTGCCAGACATGGGACAAGATGGCGTAGCGGACTTGTGCAGGATTGGAAACTTGGTGGAATTCCCCAGTCTTGGTATTGATGAGGCGCATGGTGGGCTGTAAACATACACATACCAATAAGTCAGGATAGCCTCGCAACTGATCATCTCAATACGTACGTACTCTCAGGCTGGAGGGAAGGAGACAAGTTGTGGTGGACTGTCGCGAGCGCTCATACAGCGCGTCGGAGCCCTCGGACCGGCGCGTCATTGTTGTGGCGGCGTATCTGGTGGCGGACGGTGGCTGGTGCACGCGCGGAGGGCCGTCTCGCGTTCCGTCCTGGACCTCTACCACCATCTACTTATCGCCATGAACCCGCTCGTACCCAGCACCTCGCCTGACCAGACGGCCGCGTACTTGCGCACCCTTCCTGCGATTCGCGAACGATGTGGCCGCGTGCACGCCCTCGCAAAGGACGGCAAGCTCGAGTACTTCGACTACCATCCAGAGAAGGAGGCCGCTGCGGCCGCGTTCTGCGTCGATATCATGAAGGCACGTCCTCGAGTCATCCTCTATCTGCACCTTTCTACATCTTCCTCTGCAGCGTGACTTTGGCAACAACTTTGCAGCGGTGAGCCGCCTTCGTACTTCCGCGAGAACCCTGCCTGACGCGTGTGGTTGTAGATCCCTCCTCATGGACGATGGAGGCATCTCGACGCAGGACACCCGCGAGTTGAGCCTCTTGTCGAGAAGTGGAAGGCCTCCCCAAACCCACCCGACGTCAAGGAGATCACCAGACGCCTCATCGATCTCTTCCTCGTCTCCGTCCTCCTCGATGCCGGCGCCGGAAACAAGTGGTCTTACATGGAGGAGATTTCTGGGAAGCGATTCACTAGGTCAGAGGGTCTTGGGGTGGCGAGCATTGCGATGTTCGAAGAGGGCTTCTTCTCCGGAGACAGCAGTAATCCCCACCAAGTCGACGGTACGCCCCTCCTGCGTGTGTGCGCAAGTTGAGTAGATACAACGCTGATCATTCGTTCAGCCGAGGGCCTGTCAAAGGTGACCGCGCCCAAAGTTGCGACGGCGATGCAAGTCACCGACGCCAATCCCATGGTCGGCCTCGAAGGACGTTCTTCCCTCCTTGTCAACCTTGCCAATGCCCTCAAGTCGAGCCCAACATACTTTGGTTCCTCCGCGCGTCCCGGTCATATTGTCGGTGCGTCTTACTCTTGTCCCATTATACACCCGATTGCCCCCTCACGCTGTCTTCATCGCAGACTTTCTCGAATCCGAGTCAAAGACAGAGAACGGCTCGACGCGCGTGCACATCTTCGCCCTCTGGACCGCCTTAATTGACGGCCTCACACCTATCTGGCCCGCGACACGCACTACACTCGGTGGAAAACCGCTCGGAGACGTCTGGCCCTGCAACGCGCTCAAGAAGCAGAGTGTCACCGGGGGCACTTACACCGAGGGCGATGAACTCGTGCCCTTCCACAAGCTCACGGGCTGGATCACCTACAGTCTTGTTGAGCCGATCGAAAAGGTTCTTGGGTGGAAGGTTGAGGGCATAGAGTACATGACCGGGCTGCCTGAGTACCGAAACGGTGGGTCGATGTCGCGGACTATAAGTCAAGGATCGTGGGGTTGACGCTTACACCGCAGGTGGGCTACTTCTCGATCTCGGTGTTCTCTCACTGCGCCCGGGCGCGCTGGACGCCTCCCTGTTCCCTGATCCTGCCTCGGGCATCCCCAAACTGCCCCCATCGCATCCCGCCATCATCGAATGGAGAGCCATGACGGTGATAGAACTGTGCGTTCGCGACTTGCGTGCGCCTCGTCATCTATCGACTAACATGATCGTTCTGGCGTACAGTGATAGGATCGCAGACGAAATTCGGAAGCAGCTCGGTCTGACCGCTGAGCAGCTCACGCTCGCCCAGGTCCTCGAGAGTGCAACATGGAAAGGCGGGCGCGAGATTGCGGCACAGAAGCGACCGTTGACGGGCGGACCACCAATTGAGATTGAGAGCGACGGCACAGTATTCTAGGGGAACGGGCGGCCTCCGAAGATTAAAAGAGGGTTGAGCAGGGCGTCACGGTGGAACAATGTAATGATCGAGGAAGCCACCTTCTACAAGGGTATCTCGTGGCAGCGTTGAATCTCAAACACACGCGAAGTGCGTCAAAGAGTTTATATAAACAGCTTTGAGGCGGCCGGTCTTCGAGAGAGGTGTATTTCAAGGCACTGATGCATAATGCGACGGTGTCCTTGAGTTTCTGTGAACTCAATCCCTTGAAGCGTCTCTCCAGTTCGGACGTCCGATCGAGATTCCCGGAGCGCAGATGTTCTGTGGGGCCATGCGTCATATAATGTTCAATATGCAGGAACACTAGGTACAGAAGCGATATGATACAAGGTCTCACACCATACTTCAGGATTGGAACCAGTTGTCTGTCAACAAGTCCGAAGCCGTCGCTCTCTGGGACGGGTCGAACACAAAGCATCGGTGCATAAAAGCAGCCGTGGCGCCGATGTCCTGGTCATCAAGTGCCAAATTTCCTCGTAGCACTTGGACATCTTGGAGATGTTCCTCAAAAGTTGACGCAGCAGTCGTGCTGGTACGATGTACACCTGAAACATGATTGTTGTTGGAGGGATTTTCGAACATAAGAAAACTGATGCGCACTATCGGCCTTGAAGAGTTGACTCTGGAGGTCTCCGGACATCGTGCAGGAGGGAAATGGGCCAAAGTAATGCATCATTTGCGACAGATGCGCCTGATTTCGCTCAGACTGGCTATGCGCGCGGTCGAGCTGAAAAAGCTGGCGATCGAACAGGAGGCAGTCAGCTGATTTGACCAGTAAGATATCTTCGTAAACGAACCAGACATCCGACAGCCCATATGTCGACCGGAACCGAGAATGGTTGACCAAGAACCGTCTCGGGTGCTCGCGAAGGAAGAGGAGTTTCAAGTGGCTTTCCACACGAAGTCTGGTCTATTGAAATAGCTGTGCTGCGTCAATTGCTGGCAAGTCAGACATCAAATCGAATGACCCACCGGAACCATAATCCGCTACATGAACACGCAACTTGTTGAGCCTCTGCTCAGCACCAAGGTTTCCTAGAGGCTGCGACTTCACAACTATCGGGGGCACTGAATATTCTCCGCCGGACGGGACAGCATAGGGAGTCTCCACGGGATTCGCCCTAATGTATCGTCCAATACGCTCAGACAGTGGCTTGATGTAGTCATCGGGATCGAAATCGATCATCAGGTTGTGGCTTTGCACATCTACTCCGAGTCTGCCGTGAGGAGCTCAACATCGCGACGGAGCCTAACATGAAACGCACCTCCGTGTACGAATCCAAGCTGGTGGATCAAAGCAAGACCTGACAACGCCTGCCGAACAACACGTTTGACGATATCAAGTGGGAAGTGGCGTGGATGGAGAGAACATTGCAATTGGCGCAAAGTTGCGCAATAAGGTCGAAGCGCCATGCAATAATGCCCTCCGTGCACGCTCCGTATGTAGAATGATCGCCAGAACTCTACGCAATACTGGAGGGAAGGATGACCCTCACATTCTGGGGAAGTTAGTTTGTCGAACACTTCAAACTCGTAGCATTTCTCATGCGGCTCGTCTGACAAGATTCCCCACGTTGAGTTGGCCGTCATTACTTTGACCGCCGCGTAGCATTCAAAATCTTGCGACCTGAGTATCAGGACAATCAGCCTATATGTAACGCATATTGCTCGCCACCGTGGTACTCACGTATCCTTTGCTAACCATACGCTGGAGCTCCCGCCCCAACCAAGCTTGCGGACAATCTGGAAGTCCTCTCCGACTATTTCTCCGACTTGAAGGGGGCAATACCCGGTCCCCTCCTGAGGGGTCTGGAGAAGGTTCTCCTCGCCATGGAAGAGGTCGTGAGGATTGATCGTGATCGTTGACATGGTGTGACGGAGTGGTTTTTTGGAGGGCGATGATGCTCGGTACGGTGTCACGGCTAAGGAAGAGTGGTGCGTGCTGCTATGCCCTCCACTACTTATATGGATTTGTTGGATCCACGTGTTCGCGAGCTGTGCCTTACGAATGGGCGCGGCCTCATGGCAAGATCTGATAGTAATAGTGACAGTCCTCTACCGGTCTGTAACAACCACGGGAAAATGGAACGCACTGGTATTGCACCACCCGCAACCGTTGTACTATCCTTCCCTTTATCTCTTGTTCTTACCCATCCCTTACCCGCAACCTCACGGTGGACAGGGTCTCGGAAGCTGTAAAGCGGTCACTCCGTGACCCGCCCGTTACACACACTAACGCGAGCAAGGGAAAAGGAACATGCCACCGGCTAGTTACGCCGCAGGTATATGCAAGCCCCGTGTCCGCACAAGAACGACTCGCAGCAAGCGGTCATAGCGCGAAAGGGAGGGCACTGTATAAAAAGTATGCCCCCAGACGCACAGGAGCCCGTTCCCTATGGCCCGGGGGGCACGCCCGTGAGGTGAGTCATTAAAAACTCGCTCCTCCTCGCTACGAGTCTTAGACTCTCAGGTGACACTTCAGTACTCTTCGACTTCGTGGCGTGGCGGGAATCGTCGGCGCAGTGCAATCACACGGGGAAGACGCTGGTAGTGGCGCAGTCAGGGAGCAGACGATCGAACCGCAGACTCGTCTGCACCCCGTTGTGCCTGTCCTTGATAATGGAGGCCACGGTGTGGGATGTGAGCACGAACACGGCGGCGAGACGCGCCATTGGCACGCACCTCGCCGTCGTTCCTCGCGTTCTGCGAGCCCTTCGCCAGGAGGGAGGCGATGACGATCAGGGAACCCGGGAGCGTATTCCTCGGCGCCGGTGACATACGGATTTCCCGATACACCCTCGTCTGTCGGCCCTTCCGACCAAATATCGACGGCTAGAAGCACTCACTGATATCGTCCTCCATTGTCGAGGTATCTACCTGTCCAGGATCGCCGGAGACTTCACAATGTTCTCAGCCACCTCGTTCGCCGCGTTTTGCTCGTGGACGGATCGTACGTGAGGATCCCCCGTGCCGGTCATGACGATCTTCCGGGGAGTGGGAAGAAGGCCGGAGTATCACGCCCGGCATGTCAATCTTGGACTGGAAGAGCCTGACGGGTCAGTATTCAGTGGCGACGATGGTCAGATAACTGCGTGCATCATACCGTTTTGCGATCATGAACGAATCGTGGTGGAATCGGACCCATAGCTCGACCCTATCTTCTAGGTCCTGGGATATCGCTCCCTGGTTTGGAGAAGAGAGTGGGTAGAAGTTCGCGTCGGATCCCGCACGAGACGCAGAACGATTCGCATGCACGTGAGCTAGAGGGCGTGCAAGCGATTGGACATGTCAGTGCAGACTTGGGGCCACACGCAGATCGTTCAATGTCTTGGCAGGCCTATTGAGCATTCACATGAACCTATGTGAGGTCCTGGCAAAATGAGGAGCAGACCATAGGATTAACATGTATACGCATTAGCAGGACGAGTAAATACGAAGAATAATTTTGGCAGTCCCAACAGGCCGCGCCAGCCACTCTAGCTAGTGATGTGTCGGCTTCTTCCCTACAGCGTCCTCCGCATCAGCCACGCACACTCGCGCTCGCGCAGAGGATTGCAACACACGCACTACGCACCATCGACGAACATATTCCGTGTCGCCGCCGGCAAGGTGGCGGTCATCCCGTCCAAATCGCGCGTAAGGCGGACCTGGCACCCCAGCCGCGATGTGTCCGTGAGCCCAAACGCCATGTCGAGCATGTCGTTCTCGTCGTCCTAGAGAGATGGCGTGGGGGTTTACATCCGATGGGGTGCAACGCTGAAGCGTGAAGTGGACGGACCTCTGGTTCCGGTAGCTTGTCGTACGACTCGGGATCGAGAATGACGTGACATGTTGAACATGCGACGGAGCCCTCGCATGCACCTAGACGCAGCGCGAGAGGACGCAGGAGTGCGGCGCGGCGCGAAGGGTGGGTATATGACATGGCGGACGGCGATAGAGGGGCGCACCTTCGAGGTCAATGTCGTACTCGTGCGCTATACTGAGGATGTCGTCTCCTTCGTTAGCCTCCACCGTCTTGAGCAGATTGCCCTTCGAGTCCTTGAAGTGGACCTTGATCCTGCGCAGTAGACGAGTGAGTCAGACAACCGGCGCGAATCGGGTAACGCACATACCCTTCGCCAGGCTTCGGTCGAGTAACGCCTCCATGACACGAAGCTGCGAGATATCAGCAAACAAGCCATGACTCACGTGGAGGTTCGCTCACCTGGTGAAGAGTGAAAGTCGCGTGTCCGCGAGAAGACAGGGAGTGCTGCGCTTCGTGCAAGCCAAACTTGCGATGGAGCGTGCGATGAAAGACAGCGCTGTGGTCGTCGCAGGTGTATTCTGAGCGACTGTCGCTGCCCGAATGCAATCCTAGTTGGTGGGCAGGCAGCGAACTTGCCGACGAGTGTCCGAGCAGACATGTTGGTGGAAGCGATCCTAGTGGGTGGACGAGAGTAAAAGCGAGCCTCAGAATACCATGGGATAGAGGGAAAGAAGGCCAATGGAATCCGGAGACGGCGAGCGCAGAGTCAAGGTGCAATGCAAGGCAGAGGTTTGCAGCCGACACGATGCGTCAGTTCCAGCCGTAGATAGACGCCTGAATTATCTTATCTGCGGAAACTTGCCACCCACCGCCGGATGTCATTTGTCTCTGGCAACGCGCATCCATCCCAAGCTCTCCTTTCACTCGCGCTGTCAAACTACGGGTGGCGGCACACTCTGCGGTGTTTCTCATGGCCATGAGGTGAGTGGCCCCATTTTAATTATGGGAGAGTAATTCCCCGTTGGAAGCAGCTCGCGGCTTCCAAGACAACCCTGTTTCCTCCGGGGACATCAGATCTCAGACCTCTGCATGCCTCTTGCTGACCTACCGGCGAACTCGTGCTTCTCATCGCGCTTTCCCTGCATTAGGAACAGAGAAGAGCTGGAAGAGATGACGGATGAGGTGAAAGCGAGGTTCTAGCTGCCGTAGAGACACGCGCACGCTCGTACGATCAGATGCGCATCCCTCACGGGTGTCTGCTGGATTGACCAAGGATGGGCCGGGATGCGAGTATGGAAGGTTGCTCGCCGGATGCGCACCGCAAGGACGGCGTTGTGGGCAAACCTAGTGGGTAAACACCGCACATTCGCTCCGCGAGTGCCCTCTGTCGTTCGGCCATCATAGTCCACCGCGTCTGGACCACACGCAGGGCGCGCTCGGACAGCCTGCCCAGGTGCATCGGATGCCTAAGTGGCACGACTTCCGTACGTTCGTTTCAATGTTCGGTACATGAGCGATGACACCAAGGTGCAGCCTGAGAGCGAGCGCATCGGTATAACATAACAAGCTTTGCAGCAGTGCGACGCGCTCGATCACGATGAAGACGTTGCGATGTCGTACAGGATGAGCCGGGCAGGCCGAGCGAGTGTTGGGACGAGATGTGCGGCAAGCGGAGGTAGGCGTCGCATGGTGTCCGCTGACGTTACGAGATAGAGTACCGAGAATACCTGGATTGGGCAGAAGATCGCGACGGGTGGTTGCCGGCGCGGGCGGGCTGTTGGCACTCGAAACAAGCATCTGCGGTTCTTGAACGTAACACGGGGCAGGAAGAGCGAGACGTCCAACGCAGACCTTCTGGCCGCGGAGTGGCCGCAGGCGGGGGGTGCTGCAGCAGGATCCCGGCATGCTAGGGACCCACACGATACTGCCACGACCGCCGGGCATCAAAAGACAAGGTATGTTTCATGCAGGACGGAGGACGGCTGGGAGGGTACCGCGGCGCCGGGGCAGGGCTGCCTTGGGGAAACGTAAAAGCTGCGGGTACCGAAAGAGGAAGGGGGGATACGAGAAGATCTGACAGGGAAAGGGAACTTGCAGACGAGAACGAATGCTGGCCGCACGCCCACGCCTGATACTCATACTTATACTCTCCCGACCACCGTGGCTTCGCTCCCTGCCCTGTCTTCTCCTCCGCTCGCATGCCGCCTGCTCCAGCCCCTGCTTCCCGTCTCTGCTGCTCCTAAGTCTGCCGACGTCCATCATGCCTGCTTTCCACTCCGCCACCACCTCCTTCCACACGAGCACGACCATCTCCAGCCACAGTCGCAACGACCTCCCAGAAAAGGCCGCGGAGGACTTCAGGGCGGCCACCGCGACCCCGCCAGACGGTGGTCGCCCCGCGTGGCTCACAATCGCCGGGGCGTAAGTCGTTCACCCGACCTCTGACACCCGAACCTTGTTTTTAATCTCGTCCCGCGTCATGATCAGCTGGATGGTCCAGTTCTGTACCTTTGGGTAAGTCCTCCCCGCCTCTCTCCGCAATCAGCTCTCGACCCGTCCCCGCAGCTATCTCAACGCGTTCGGTGTCTACCAAGGTACGGCACTCCCTCGTCGCGTTCTCACCGTCTCACCCTGTCCGCACAGACTTCTACACCCGCCAGTTCCTCTCCCACGAGTCTCCGTCCGACATAAGGTCAGGCCCAATCTCCATTAAGTCATTCCCGCAGTCCCAATGGCATCTGATATCCTCCATCTGCCATCTGCCACAGCTGGATAGGAAGCGTCCAGCTCTTCCTCATGTACGCTCCGGGCGTGCTCGTCGGACATACCTTCGACGCCGGCTATTTGTAAGCCCTCTCCGCCCCTGTCTTCATCGGAGTCTCGGCGAATTGACCTGCGTCCGCGCCAGCCATCACGTTCAGATCGCCGGGTCCATCCTGCTTGTGTTTTCAATATTCATGCTGTCCCTGACGCAACAGGACCACTACTATCAAGTGCGTACCCCCGCCCATCTGCGCCCGTGCATCCACACTCACACAGGCTTTATGATCTCCGCGGACCCCGCAGGTATTCCTCGCGCAGGGCTTGGGAGTCGGTCTCGGCGTCGGCATGCTCTTCATCCCTTCTCTCAGCATCGTCTCCCACCACTTCCGTAAACGGCGCGCCCTCGCCACAGGCATCGCCGTCTCCGGCGCGTCGTGCGGAGGCATCGTCTTCCCCATCATGCTCAACCATCTCTTCGCCATGTCCACCTTTGGCTTCGCGAACGGCGTGCGCACCAGCGGCGCGGTCATTGCTGCCTTGTTGGCCATCGCCAACTGCATCATGCGCACCCGCCTACCTCCAAAAGGCCGGACTCTCCGCGACACCTTCAACGTCAAGGTGATCCGGCATATTGTCAGCGACGGCGCGTACACATGGTCTGCCCTCGGGTAGGTGCTTACATCCCGCAGTGTCACTCTAGATCCTGACCAGATCCGCGCAGTGCCTTCTGCACGAACCTGGGGCTCTTCGTTCCATGTGAGCACGACTGCTGCAGACGCTGCCGGTGGGAACTAGAGCTAACGAGAACTAGTCTTTTACCTGCAGCTTTTCGCTGCGGATCACAGTGTCAACGCAACGGTGACGACGTACATCGTGCGCACACATGCCTTTGACAGCCTTCTGATAATGCTCACTCTGCGTCACAGCTCGCCATCCTCAATGCCGGCAGCACTCTCGGACGCACGATTCCCGTCGCGCTCGCAGACAAGCTCGGCGTGTACAACATGCTGCTGCCTGCCATGGCGGCCTCCGCCGCGCTCATCTTCTCGCTCTTTGGCGCGACAACCACCCCAGGCGTCATCGTCGTGGCGGTGCTTTTCGGATTTTCCTCAGGGGCATGTAAGTGCAGCGCCATTGAATGTGTGTGTGTTCCATGCATGGACTAACTGCTCTCTGCCTATGTATTTCATTACCCCCCGCCCACGCCACATCACACTACGCTCGCGCACCCACGGCCGCGGTTCCATGCGCCACGCCATAAATTATAATCACCGGATGTCTATTTGCCGGGCGTTCTCGACCCGATCCCCCTACTCTCCTTCTCGACCCTCCTGCGGGACTTTCGCCGCCGGCACGATCGCCTTCCTCGCCCACCCGCGCTCGGCATCGTCTCTGTGCGGAATGCGTCGCTAATTGCAGACGTCTCGCTCATCCCGCCCATGCTCGGCCTTTTGTCCCCAGACCTGAGCGAGCTCGGGTGCGTTCACACCTGCCTCCTTCGATTGAACCATAATCTTACAGGACTTGTCTGTCATTCATCTCCGCGTCCCTCGCCCGGGCTCGGCCACAACCACCCCATTCCATGCCTCGCGCGACATCTGCTCCGCCCTGCGCATGCATCGCTTCTCTGCCGCTGGGTATGTACCCACACGACGGGGAACTGCGAACTTGCGAACTCGCGAACTGCGTCACCGCCATGCACCCAGACTGCGGATGGGCCTCGCGTTCTCCCTCGTCGGCATCTCCATGCTCGTCGGGACGCCTATCTTCGGCGCGCTCCTGGGTACCGGCGGTAGCGCAGGAGGCCCGCTCGTGTGGTGGAAAGCTCTCGTCTTTGCCGGGGTAAGTACGTCCTCTCGAGTGCCTCTCCGTTCGCTTCCCCATCCGCTTTCGTGCCCTACGGCAGTTCGCCTCCGTACCCCCACTACTCCCGCGTAGGACGCTGCGGCGTCCCGTACGGCGCACGCTGCTCGGGTCTCGCGCTCCGTGCCTCGTGCCTTGCACTAGGTTGCCCCTCGCATCGCACCGTTCGCATCTCAAATCTCGCATCTCGCCTCCCGCGTCTCGATCTCATGCCTCGGGCACTCCCATGCGCGGTGCCCTCGGCAAGCCGGCGTCCTTCTTCTCTTCACTTCCCTCCCTCCTTGCATTGACATTTCGCATCTCGCGTCTCGCATCTCGCACCTCTCAAACAGAGCTCCCCTTCTGATCGGTCTTCTCCCCACAGGTCTGCATCATGGCCGGCGTCGTCTTCATGGCCATCGCGCGCACCCTCTTCGTGCGCCGCCAGCAGCATTCACATCCAAGTGCAGGTGCCAATGCCAACTCAAGTAGTCCAAGTTCGCATCCACGCACAGAACAAGCACACCGTCCACGAAGTCACAGCCAGAGCCAGAGCCAAAGCCAAAGCCAGCGCCCCAGCGCCAGCCCCAGTTCGCACACGCTCGCACAGGTCTAACACGGGCGACGGACGCTCTTCCCACCCGGAGCCTCGAGGCGCGGCCGCCAGCCCGAGCTCGATCGACTCTTGGAACCTTGGCTGCGGAGATGAACGTTTGAACATGTAATGCACACGGATGACGGACGGACGGCAGACGGCGGACGGTAAGACGACGGACAGCGGGCGACGACTGCCCCGGCAGCACCCCATACACGGGACTCTGGGACTCTGACTCTGGGGATGACGACACGGCGATACGGCGATCCTGCACGACGACACGATCGGAGTGACGACGACGAGTACGACGACGATAGGCGATACGACGGGCTCGGCGACACGCGGTGGAGCGTGTCAATGGGGGGAAGGGGGAGGGAACGATGGAACGAGCTAACGGACTGTGACGAACTCGAACGAACCTAAGCTTATTGTTGACCGTGCGGATGCGCGATCTGCGGCTGTCGCTGTCGCCATCGGCCTGCGTGTACGTACGTACTTCTACTGTACTGCACATGACACGACGATGCATGCCTTTACAGTGTACCCGTACGCTACAGCAGATTGATTGTATGTAGGCGACTCTTCTCTGCTTGTATCATCGTCGGTCGTGCCAGGAGAGGAGAGGAGTAATATGTATATCCGCCGTACGTCCGGCCCCTTCATCATACCGCTAGCATAGTATCGACTACTCTAAACTACTCTAATCCACTGCCCATTGAATCGACTACATAGCACTCGGACTGTCCAACACGCCCGGGAGCACTATCACAGCCGTTAGAGCTCCTCGCCCAACTTAAAGCCCACGTAGCAGTACGTACGCAATACAATCCGCTAAACCCTCTCCTTCGACGCACTGAATGATGAATGCAGAGCTCCAAGACAGCCAGAAGACTAGCCATGCGTTCGTTCGACCGACGAACTCGAGCTCGTTACTCATCTGCGCAAGGACGTCTGTATGTATGTGCTGTATGTATAAGAGCGAAGACCCGTCAAACACAGTACAAGGCTCAAGCTACCAACAACACCACGAAGCCACCTGCCAGCCCTCGAGGCTCGAAGGCTCGAAGCTCTGAAGCTTGGGAGCACACGGCGCTCCGTCGCGCCGTCCCAACTCGTCTACGAGCTCTCTATATCCGTCCCGTACGTACGTACATCCATCCACCCATCCATCCATCCAATGATCCATCCATCCCAGTCCCGTATTCAATCCGAGCCCCCAGTCCCCGAGTCCCAACCCGGAGATCTACGCGTACCCGTGCAGCGTGCAGGCATGCTGCGAGCTGTCCGGGTCTCGCTCCACTGCGGATCCCGATTCCCTGCACGTACGCCTGCCTGGATGACACATGTAGCCGGCAGGCGAGTCCTGGAGTACATAGCGAGGGTGAGTGAGTAACATACGCAGTCGGTACTGTATGTACAGCAGCCAACCCAGCACCTGGCAATATATCATACGCTAGAGCGAGCACACGCCGCAGACTGTTCGAAAGAACACAGGGAGTCGGAGCGGGAGAGCAGGGCCACGATGACCAAGAAACGTCAACGTCAACCTCACACGACGACCGCGCGAGAGGGAGAGAGAGCATCCAAGGGACCCAAAACGCAGGCGACAGGACGCCGTAAGTTACGCAAGACCGCATATGAAACTCAACAGAGCCTGACCGGGGTCACGTCGAGAGCAATGCAACGAAGCCACGAACCTTACGAAACCGAGCCACAACCCACGGGCCACGGCCCACCGGGGTGCGCAGCGCACAACGAGCCGACCGACCGCAGAGCTTCGCGACGTCATGCGGATCTCCCCTCTCTCACGACGAGAGCAGCGGGTACCCATGCCCATGTCCCCTGCGCACGCCACGAACGTGCCATCGCCAACCAGCTCGGGCCTGCACCAAACGGACGGATGCTCACGTCCGCTGGGCCTCGGCCTCCTCGTCCAACCGTCCGACGACAAACGCGCCCTCGACCGGGACCGAGTGCACGCTGTCCGTGACGTGCCTCCACGCGCCGACGATTGCCTCGCCGCCGACGACGTACCCGCGGAAGACGTACGTGTCGCGCTCGCGCGGGTCCGCGGGGGCGCGCACGAGGACGACGAGGCCGTCCCAGGGGCGGACGCGGCCGTAGATGCGGAAGTCGCGCCACGCGAGGGCGGGCGTGCGCGGTGTCTGCGGCGCGGTGAGGGGAGTGCTCATCAGTATGTACCAGGTAGATATGGATATCGAGGAGCATGCTTACCTCGCCCGTAACGATCACATCCACCACGCCATCGCACCTCCGCTCTACGTTCCTGTCCGCCCCGCCCGCCATGTCGGAATCTTCGATATCGCCCGCCGTGCTCCCGTCCGAGTCGCTCGGCGCGGCAGAACACGAGTACACGCTGGCGTCGTCCGCTTCTGTGTCGGCGTCTGCTTCAGCGTCCGAGTCGAAATCCGCAGAGTGCTCGGAGTCGACCTCGCGGGCAACGCGCTCGAGGAACTCCTCGAGGTCCGTGTCGCGCCCGAGAGCGTCCTGTACAGCGCGGCGGATGCGCTGTATGCGTGCGTCGTCCTCTTCGTCTTCCTCCATGTCCTCGTCCGCATCGCAGTCCCCGCACTCGCACCCGCTGTCGCCCTCGCACCGACACCCCTCGCGCATGTCCACATCGGCACCCGTCCTCCTCCTCTCCGCCGCACGCGCCTCCTCCCTGCTCCTCCTCTCCGCGCACAGCGCACACGTCTCGTCATCATGCGCGCCCGCCCTCCCCGACACGAACGTCTCATACACCCACTCCTCGCCGCGTCCCTTTCTGCGCACACCGAGCCGGCGGCCCTGCTCACTCACCGTCCAGAGCTCCGGGTGGGGAAAGTCTCTCGCGAAAAATGCGTTCATCACATCTTCCTCGGCGGGCATCGGGGCGGCGGGGCTGACACAGTGGTGCTCGCGCAGACGCATGTAGAGCGGGGCGGAGGCGCTGGTGATGTTGGGCTGCTCGAGGTCAGGGCCAAAGGAGCCGGCGGTGACTGCGCGGAAGTAGTCGTCCACGTCTGGGTCCTATCGGACACGGGGTGAGCTTGTGAGTATACACGAAAGAGAGGAGACGGACCAGGAAGCGGCCTGCCCAGAGACCCGTGAGGGAGCCGGGGGCGTAAGCAGGGACTTGGGGGATGTTGTCTGACCAGGGATTGTAGCAGGCGCGCCATCGATTCCAGTCGCTATCGTGACGTGAGCTACGAGCATGAGTTGGAGGGCGTGCAGCGCGAAGGTCGCCAAAGGCGAGGTAGTCGGCGAGGGTGGGACCACGGGCGCCGATCTGGTCTGCTTCTGCGCGGTCAATGGGGAGGATGTCGGGGGAAGGGTACTCTTGGGGCTGATGCTCGAGGAGGGCGACATAGAGGAGCTTCGCAACGAGGCCAATGGGAGGCTCTGCGAGGATGAGGTCGTGGTCGTAGTGTATGAAGGAGTGTTTGATGTACTTGGGCTCGCGATACTGAGGGTAGAAGCCGTGGGGGGTGAGGACGGAGTGGTCGCGGAGGACGTCTGGGGAGAGACGGAGGGGGAAGGACCAATGTATGTCTGGAGCGAGGAAGGGAGGGTAACGGAAGTTGTAGACGGCGTAGGGGCGGATGAGGGACTGGAGTTGGTTGCGTTCAGCGGGGGAGTGGGCGGCAAGACGGTCTTGAGGTGGGTTAGCGAGAGGAGAGATAACAGGAGAAAAGACGGACCTGGGGTGAGGGAGTACCAGTAGAGCCAGAGGGCAAAGGCGTTCTCGCGGGACTCGGGGGGCCAGTTGTGGGAGCGGTCGCGTCCGTGCCAGAGACGGTTGAGGACGTAGCGCTCGATAAGGTCAGGGAGGCCTGC
The DNA here is from genome assembly GCF_003813185.1 of Lentinus tigrinus ALCF2SS1-7. Taxonomy (NCBI): domain Eukaryota; kingdom Fungi; phylum Basidiomycota; class Agaricomycetes; order Polyporales; family Polyporaceae; genus Lentinus; species Lentinus tigrinus. Next base: position 67,263 of record NW_027137944.1, read on the forward strand.
CCAGGCGAGTTGTGCAGCATTCATGCCGTCATTCTCGAGACAGAGGGCAAAGGCGCGGTAGAGGTCGTCGACGCAGAGGTGGCCGCGGCGGATGCGCTGGAGGGATTGGCAGTTGCGGACGAGCTGGCGGGCGAGGGCGAGGGAGTAGGAGGCGTGCTGGGAGAAACGACGCTGTGCAGCGTGGTAGTCGAACTTTGCACGGAATATGCGGGCGTAGAGGTGAGCATTACGTGTTATCGAGAGGAGGCTGTAGAGGTGGGAATGGGCGGAGAGGAGGGGGACGAGGGCAGCGGGAGGGCCGAGGTTGTGGGCAGTTGCGAGGTGGAAGGCGACGTGGTCGAGGACGTCTGGGGGGAGGCTGGTGAGCATGGGGAGGAGTGGGAGGAGGCATGGTTGGCGGAGGGAGCAAGACTTAAGGATGCGGCGTCGGAGTGGCAGACCCTCCTTCCTCTTTTGGCACGGCGAGTCCAGCTTTGATCGGCGACTTGGCCCGGCGCTTCCCGGCAATGCACCTTCGCGGGAGTCTGCGTGCGTCCGGCGCTCTCGGCGGCGTCTCCAGGTCCTCCCGCGACTCTCTTTCTTCCAACTGCCTGCACAACACCACGCCCCGCTGCGTACAATCGGCTGTACTCCCTACACGCATCTCCCTCACCTGTCCTCTTCTCACACCTCCTCTCTCGGCCCTTCTCTCGGCGCTCCGACTGGCCCCATGGCCACCTCCTCGCCTTCTTCCGCCCTTCCTTAGCCACTCCCTACTATCAATAGCACCTCTTCCGTTCCGCTCTTGCTCACGCCCGACCCCCATTCCCTCGCCCCCATAGCGGAACAACCGAGTAAATTGTCCACAGCGATCTCCGACTCGCTCTCCCACTCCGACGCCCACTACGCTCTCCCATTCTCTCCTGCGCTCATCCTCGCTTCCTCACGTAACACCCGCTACCCCACTCCCTCCTCTCCTCTCGGTCTCACTTCCTCCCGTCCACACTTCCCTTCCCTTCCCCCCCACCACGTTCATCAACACCCTGCACGCCCAACTCTCCCGGGATCGCCCTCAACCACATATGCACAGCTCACATCCTACGATCTGCACTCCACAGCTCCCGATCCCACATCGGTCTTACCCCGAGAACCTGGTACCACTCCGGCTCTCTCCGCAAACCTTAATAAGTCCCTCTCCTCCCACCCCTCCTCGCTGTCTCGGCCTCACAGCATCTCCAGCTCCGCCTCTTCTCATCTATCTGTCAACCCCCACATACCCGGTCCTCAGATAGCTGCCATCCCGACTTTCGCACAACCTTTCCAACGAGCCCACACGAAGCTCCCCTCGATAACGCACAGTGCCAGATTGGCACCCGCAAAATACGGGGCGCTGATATCGCGATTTCATTCCATCATCGCACTTATCATCCCAGCTCCTTCCCCCACCCTCGCATACTGTCCGCAGGCTCAGGATCTCGCCCGTACGTACCGAGTCCCACACACCAGGGCCACTCCTTACCCATCTGCAGCAACTCCTCCTTCCAGCACGCCACAAGGCCGACACATGACCCGCGCACGTTGCGCCCCCGGATCCCTGCATCTGCATCGACGCAGGCCCCTGCCGTCCTTCCCGATCGTCCAACCCTGCGTCTGCGATCCATCACGCCCTGCCTAAAGCCTCTCCTGCACAACTACAGACACCGCCCCAATCTGCCGTCCTCAGATCCCGAGCCACACCACCACCACCACCGCCTCGCCCACTGCAAACCCAAACCTTGCTATTTCGGTTGCTCGTCTCTTGCTTCTCCTCCTGTACTCGTGCCCCACCGTGTCGTGATGTCCGCCGACCATCTTCGTGTCTGGTCTTTGTTCTTTCGCCCGAGGCCATACCGTGCCGTCAACGTTGCTCTTCGCGTATCTGCATGTCGTGTCCGCTCGCTGCATGTCTACTGTCCCGCGCTGCGAACCTACCCCTTCGTGACCTCTAGCGGTCGCTCAACCGAGACTCCAGCTTCCACAGTAGCACTCCGACCGCGACCTCAGGACCCAGTGTCAACGGAAACGGGTACAGGAACAAGGAACAGTCAAGTTTACAATGACCTGGACCACGGCTATTCAATCCAAAGTACACGCATAGGAACGTTCGTCAGCCTCTCCTGTTGAGGCCCACGACTCATACGTGATCCCGTACAATCCAATATCAATGTCATGACGCGCTTCTTGTCCGATCTTACTCCCTCTGCGCCTCGCATAAGAGCGAGGTACGTGTCCGTCCCCATGTCAGTCTCGTGTGAGCACACGCCTCCAGCTGCCATAGACGAGACGCGGTCATGTGACCCTCTCTCCTCCTGACGCGTCCTTGACCACCGTTTCTCCCGTCGCTTCCACTAGGTCCACATGCTCCTCTCTCCTCCCTAGCCTTCACTATGTATCCCGTATGCATGACTAGACCCGTATCGCGGCCCCGCTTGCCGGAGATGCCGGTCGGTGAGAACGCAACGCCCACAGCGCCAAACACGGCCAAACGCAAGACATAGGCAGCGCGCGTCGACGCGTGGGCACCGGGCGGCGGCGTCCTCGCCCCTCCCAACCTCTTCTCTTCCTCTGCCTTCCTCTCTCTTGTTCTTCCCCTTCCTCTTCTCGCGCCCGCCTCCACCGCCTCCCTGTGCATACACACAGCCATCGCCTCATCCCACATAGCACAGGCGAAGCGTGCCACCCGCAACCGCCCATGGCAGGGGCACAAAGCAAGCCATCCCGTTGCTTTGTCCTTCTCCCCCGTTATCTGATCGGCCTAAGCGGTCCCTGCCCTGCTGGCGGAGTGCGAACCTTGCCTCGCGCGCGTATATATGCCCCTCGGGCCCGCCGACCCCTCTCTCCCTCCTACCGCCATGATCTCGAGCTCGGAGCTGCACGTCCAGGTACGCCACCCACCCCCGTCCCATCATCCATCCACCCATCCCTCGTCCCCCGTCCCCTCCTTCAGTTCGCCCTTGCTCACTCGTGCTCCCACTCGTTCTCCTTTGTCGTTCCGCGTCGCCCGCCACAGCCAACTGGGGTGCAGGTATGCAAGCGTGCAATGTGTGTGTTTGTCTTGAGATCTAGCCACGACTTGTCTCTGGCTATGCTGCCCTGCACCAAGTTGCAGTGGCATATGGACTGTTCCTCGACCCTCAACGTCAACGCCGACTCTCTAGAGTTCTCTGTGCCTGCCGCCACCTGCCGCCACAGCTGAAACTCGACACTCGGTACTCGACACTGGACCCTTGGCGACACTCGGCACTCGGCACTCGATATCCAACACTCGGCGACACTCAACGCTCTCAGCTCTGACACCCGCCACCGGCCACAGACATCGACATCGACACAGCAACGGCAGCCACGCTTCTCACCCCCCGACAGTCGTAGCCGGGTGCGGTGCGATTCAACACGCGGGCGAAGACACGCAACAGGGCGCACGGACGCCGACGCCAGGCCCCACGTAGCCCCAACCGGGCGGGAGCGGGCCCGCAAGACGCGTCTGGCAGAGGGGAGGACAACTGGCTGAACGAGGTTCCCGGGGCAGTGTCGCGCAGGCCTTCTCGTGGCCCCCGGGGTGAGTACCCGCTTGCGCTGCCCGTTGTTGTGTGGTAGGAGGGAGGAGGTGGGGTGGAGGAGTGGAGGAGTGGAACGGGCAGCGCGGCGGGGAAACTAACGTGCGCCACAGTCGGTGAGTATTGCTTTTGTTTGTTTTGCTCTCAGTTCGTCTTTCTACGGCGGCGGGTGTGGCGGGTGGGGCGTGCGGACGATCTTGGTGTTTCCTGCTGTACTTTGCACTCGCTGTAGTCTCCGTCGTGTTTTTGAGTAAATCTATGCCTTCTCTGTATGTCGTTGCAGTCTTTGAAGTGAAGGCTCCCTCGTCGTGCGGAAGACCAACGGAAGACGAGTCCAATACGAAACTGCAACCACCGGCAACCCGGACCGCACGGACCGCTTATCGGTAAGCAGGCCTAGACTTCATGAGCGCTTCGGAGGAAGTACGCGAGTGGCGCACCCTTCAATCCCTCGAGCTCCTTGTCCCCGACATCAATTCGACGATTCACAACTATTGTCTTGAGAATTCGGCGGCTACTTGGGTGAAGGTATATCTGAGCAGTATGGCACTCACACCCCGTCGTGACAACCGCTCGTACCCCGCTCGTGCATCTTCCAAGCCCTCGCAAGGCTCTGAATCCTGATACTGAATGAGTCGCGTCTATTTCGCATTCGGACGATACTACAGCCACATTAATTGATCATAGATAAGTCAAGAACGCCTCTCAGGATACCAAGGCTGAACACATTACTGGCAGTAGTAGTATATGTAAGTCGGACCCTTGAGAACTACTTCTGCCGAGCACGGGTATGACACCATCTGCAGGTCTCCTCAGCGTGCTGCGATTCTTCACGATGCCCCACAGCAGGATTGTCCGAATTCCCGAAGTTCTACAGGACGCCTGCTACCCCGCCCTTCTCCAGAATTTGCTCCACCTTCCTAACGCCTAAAAGACGGGCGTCCGTCTTCCCCGCCTTGGCCCCGCCGTTGTCGTTGTCTAATCTTGCCCACCTCAAGCGCGTTCGTTCGCGTGCACTAGCATGTATGCGACGAGCCTCGACCTCATGTATGGTTGTCCACACCCGGACGCGACAATTCTGGCTATTTTCCGGATAATCTTGCAGACTCGTGATAGGACACGGCTCAGCAGCATGAGCCTCCCGGATACGCCATCCCATTCATTCAGGTGAGCTTCCATGCCAAGCCTCTGCCTCGGATTAAGCTCGCCGCCTTCAAGTTCTTGAAGCTGAGCGAACTTGAGTTACAGAATTGCGACTTGCGGATCCGTGCCTCACTAGTAAGGTCTCTTACCATAGGCCAAGGATCACACGCTAACAAACTGAGGCTCGAAAACAGAGATAAGGTCGATATTCGTCACTGGTACTCTGCACTCTCGGATAGGTGGAAGGATGTTCCTCGGTTGCCTTTTCTATGGTCGCGGCGTTGCGCTGAACCCTCTTACTGATGGTCTCCGTCGTCGTCAACACATTCTACAGATCATGTGGTGCCGTCTACGAGGCATTTACCCCGCGCATCCGCCGCCGCAGCGGCCTCCGTGGACGCGCAATTGGCTCACTTCTCGTCCTGCAGCCCGGCACAGCAACCCACGCGTATCCTGGACTCGATCCGAATGCATTCCAAGACTCATGACGCAACATAGGGTCTACGACAACGCGGTCCGTTGACACGCAATATCCGGACGGGACGAACTTCGGCGACAGTTGCGGAGCTATAAGTGCTCGTCCCGAGTCGAGGCATCCCTCAGGTCTCGCCTCTCCACACACCAAGATGCTTGCGCCAGTCGTCGCCCTCCTTGCCCTCGCCTCCCAGGCGCTCGCCCACTGTGCGTCGTTTCTTGGTAGTTGATTCGTCCGGATTGGCTACTAACGCAGGTCTAGACACCTTCCCCGACCTCGTCGTTGGTGGCGCCAAGTCCGCTGACTGGGTCAACATCCGCCGCACCAACAACTACAACACTCAAGCTCCGGTACGCGTACCTACTGCCGGGGTCATACACGTGTCCATATTCACCGCTCCTACTCTCCAAACAGGTCACCGATGTGAAGAGCGCCGACTTCCGCTGCTACACCTCTGAGACGCAAGCGACCGCAACGACCGCCACCGTCGCCGCGGGCTCGCAGCTCGGCATCTGGGCCGACCAGGCCGTCTACCACCCGGGCGTCGTCAACGTCTACATGGCAAAGGCGCCCAGCGGCACCGACGTCGCGAGCTGGGACGGCTCCGGGAACGTCTGGTTCAAGGTCTACCAAATCTCCGCGGTGACCGACGGCGGCAAGACCATCTCATGGCCCGCGCAGAACCAGGCCGGATACACGTTTACCGTCCCGAAGAACCTGCCCAGCGGCCAGTACCTCGTCCGTATCGAGCAGATCGCGCTGCACGTCGCGCAGACCTTCGGCGGCGCACAGTTCTACGTGAGTATTGCTTCAGAACTTTATCCGAGCCACCCGTGGATAGTGCTGAGATGTACATGCTTTAAGATCTCGTGCGGACAGATCAATGTTACCGGGGGCGGAAGCGGCACGCCCGGCCCCTTGGTTGCCATCCCTGGCGTCTACACTGGCAATGTGAGTCCCCCTCTGCCGTATGTCTTCGACCAGTGCTCACAGGAACCATGTGCAGGAGCCCGGTATCCTCATCAACATCAACGTGAGTAGTGTCGTTGCATTGCTGCGTCGTTACTAACGTTGGCTTCTCGGTTGCAGTACCCAATCCCTGCCAACTACACTCAGCCTGGCCCTGTAGGCATATTCCTGCTTGTGTCAATCGTAAACGTAGCTAATACAATGATTACAGGCTGTCTGGAGCGGGTGAGGAGCTTAGCTGCATCCTCCGATTGTACATACATTCCGTCACAATACATCTCGTGCACGTTCCTAGCCATAACACTAGTAGCAGATGAGATGAGGAATCAGACGGGAACCCAATTGCCCTTGGACGCCTCCGAGTTCCTCTTCGCCAACGCCGCGCATAACTTGCAGAAGGTCAACCTCTGATGCACCCTCCCTTGGTTCCAGCGGACCGTCACATAGCAGCGAAGGACTAGCTCCTGCCTACATCCCTCGCACTCGAAGAGCCGAGCGTTGGCAGGCGGCGCGTCAAGGACATGCAGGGGCACGAATAAGCCCAGGCCGCGCTTGTCGAAAAGGTCCTTCACTGCGCGTGTATGGTACGTGCGAAGGTAGCGAGCAGACTGCTGTTTCAGGAGAGGGAGATTGCGCCGGTTGATACAACCAGCGCGTAGGAAATTGGTGTACAACTGCGCTATGAGCTCCAGGTCGTGCGCCGCGTACTTGAGGAGCATCCTGGGTAGCGGACGCTGCAGCCACATGTTCGGATTAGAACCCGTCTTGTGGAGCGCGACGACGACGGCTTTTGGCAGTTCTCGGTCAGTTCAAGTAGTATTGGATGCACTCCGGACGCTGTGGCTCGCCGTCTTTTCTGTTGTTGATACCACGCGCCTTGAGACAAGTGTCTATCCCACACACTTGATGTATGCCCTCGAACTCGGCGGGATTGCGTGAGATGTCCATCTGCATTTCCCTAAAGTAGCCCCTCGAGAGCCGCTGTCTCCTGACCGCATCCGTCTCCCCACGCACACTCGGGCGCGATACAACCTCTACGAGTTGCAGGTCCAGCACACCGCGTAGCTCGACGCCATATGTCTCCCGGAGTTCAATAGCGTCTGCTCGCCCGTCCCACATGAGCTTCATCACCGCCTGATTCTCGAGCAAGTCGAAGAGTGGCTTGAATGCCGGATGGGAGGGGTCCTGGAGGGCAAGGGCGTCGATTAGGAAGACGGACCTGGCGTCCACATCCGAGATCGACACAATGCTGAGGACGCCAGTGGTACGCGCTATATCGCGAGCTTCACAGTCGACTACGAGGATCGACGCATTAGAGAGGGCCGTTACTGCGACCGCGATAGACTCGTATGTCGAGCAGAGGGAGTAGTATTGGGGAGCCATGGATATTGATGTTGCGATCTGGATGGCTAAACGGTCGAGGGCCCCGCCAGTATGTCTGGAGTTTGAGAGTAGAGAGACCTCCGGAGCTCTGTCAACGATAGGTGTGCATGAGTGTGGGCAAATGGTCGAAAGGCCTCGAAAGAGCGTACCTGATATACGGTTCCGACTGAGCTACCGCAGCACACCGGTCGCCAATGCCGAGCCCCGCGCTTCTGTGTACACGAGATTAATTTAGGAAGAGGTAACTGGCACGGCTTCAGAGGCATGCAGGATGGGACACGAAGCATCCCGTCATTTTCCATACAACGTCATCCCAGTTTTGACACAGCATACGATACAGTTCGCAGTGTCCGGCGAAGTCTGGCCGCTTGAGCTTCAGATGTCATTAAAAAATCCACTAGTTACCTTTCCAACGTAATCGAACTCGATCTGTAGTTTTCCGAGACCGTCCAGACGCTCCATCCACATTTTAACTGCGATCCTTAGTTGCTCTCTCTTCGTAATGGGCAGCGTGCTCGCGTCTGCCCGGATAATGATGCAGACACGGTGCAGCCGAGGGAAACTGCGCGTCAAGTAGCTGTCTATCGGGGACGCCAGGAAGGCATCCAATTCGATAACCGAGTCTAGATCCTGCGTCGCATCGAAGCGGAGGACCACCTCGCAGAGACGGGGTGAGTCCATGGAGTACAGCATCTTGTATAGCTGATACCATCGCTGTGGCCCACACAAGTCCCATCCAACGTCGAGGGTGCGAAGGGCGGTGTATCGGGTAATGAAGGCGACATCCCACTCTGTAGCAGCAAGTGTCAATGTTCGCCACGACGTGCTATATAGTTGTGACAAGGATCGCTCACTTCTAGTTATGCTCTCCAACCTCTCTATGGTCAGAGACTCGACGTATGGACCGAAGCCATTGAACACGACTTCCGAGTTCTTCGAGTCTGCAGGCAGCACCAGTGCCCGTAGCGTATCCGCAGTCAACGTCCGATGAAGCCACTCTACAATCGTCGTCGTACTGTCCATGGAATAACTTGGGGAGGCACGGAGGTAAGTGAGTCGTGGACCGCTCGTCTCTCGTGGCGGCGGATTCCGCTTGGAGTACCTTGGACCCGTGAGCAACGTCACCGAGCGCAGAGATAGGCGTGACAGGTTGGGAAGAGCGCAAAGTATCCCCTGAACATGTTCCCGGTCGGGATGTGTTGTCTCGTAGAGTGAGAGCTCTACGACGGCCGTGAAAGCTACCAGCTGGGTATGGACCGCCGCGGGAAACGACATGTACTGGAATGATACCTGGTGGGCGCAGATCCCTGTCAATCTCGGTAGAGAGATAGCGGACTTGATGAGAGCGTCTGGATAGGCTGCCAACACCTCGGACTTCGGCGAAAGTTTCAGGTGAGTGATATGACTCCGGAACGGTTCCGCCTCCAGGTGGTCCAAGACCTCGAAGTCGACGTAGGAGAAGAGGTAGTATTGGCTGACCGGCAGGAGCCTTCTGCATGCTAACGAGCAGCTTTTCAGTGTATGTCCATCTTCTGATAAGCAGGCCATGATCTGCGCGAGTAACTCCGCCGGAAGAGAAATGAGGGTTGTCATAGGGTAAGGTGTTGATGAGAGGTGGGAAGTGGCGCGGGTTCGTTCAAGGTAAGTCACTTCGAGAACTTGATTATAGCTACGCCCAGCGCGATCCGCAGTGGTTAGACTGAAGCCCGGATGGTAGACTAAATCGGAATCAAATACTGCGCCGTCGAGCAAGCCAGGGAGGGACCTTGGACTTGACATAGCAGAGAAATAAGTCCACGTCTCATCGCCGAGAGAACAACGACACGTACGATTGGTAGGTCAAACGTCGAGGAGGACCGTCTGACCATCGTCGGCGCGCGTGCAAGTTGCTCGCTAATGAACTCTGCTTTAGGGCCGGACGATACTCCTCTCTCAGTGATGTAAGTATGAGTAAATGTGGCTGTGCGGGTAAATAAGTGAGTATGCCAGCAACTCGAACTTACGTGGGCCCGGCCGCCACTGGCGGTGGCTCGCAAGTACACGAGTTCCTTGTATGTAACTTCCTCCATCTCCATACCTTGGTGGCCGGAGCAGTCTACTCATGACCCTGCTGTGGAACGGCATAATAGCAGTTTATCCGCGAACCCTGTGCTTCCTTGGATCTTCGTACAACGCCTCAAGGCCTCAAGCCTCAGCCTCAGGCCTCAGGCCGAGATAGGTACCCATTCGCCAAGGACCTCCTCCGAGTTCCGCCGTGCAATGAGATGGCACAGCCGGCACAACGTCAACCGCTGCTCGACTACCCTGTCACCCTGTTCCCCAACCTGAGGCTCAGGTTTTGCGGACGAAGCTGCATCACCGGACTCCGCGGTCTTGACACCCGCAGCCGCAGTCGAGAAGCATAGCAGCGACAGCACCCGCCCGCACCGGGCGCACTCGAACCGAGGTGCGCCGTCCTGCGGGGGTGTCAAGACCTCCAGCGGGACGAACTTGCACAGGTCCAGCTGCGCATGCTTGGCCCTGAGCTCGCGGGTGGGATACACCTCCATGTATCGTGCCGACATCTCCTTTAGGGCCTCCAGGTGGTCCAGGTATTGACCCTTCTTCTGGAAGCGTGCGAAGACTTTAGCGATAAGCTCGATGTCATGTGCGGCGTATTCGAGGAGGGCGGGTGGGAGCGGCCGCCGCATCCACATCTCGGTGCGGTCCTGCGCATGCATTGCCACCACATCGTCTTGGGAATATCAGTCCTCCGTGTATGTAAAGAAGGCAGCGGAAGGATACTCACGATTCTTCCCTCCACCTTTGCCGACAACCCCGTACAGCCCCGCGCAATGGTCGAGGCCGTAAAGACGATGAATCCCTTCCAGCGCATCGGGATCATCCCTGAGTTCGTCCTTCATCCTCTTGAAATAGTCCGCCGTGTGGCCCTGCCTCCACCCCTTATTCTTCCTCCGTCCACGCTGTGCGACCTCCACGAGCTGGAGGTCCAGCACGCCTTCCATCTGGACCCCATACGCCTCCACCATCTCGAAGAAGTCCGCTCTCCCGTCCCACACGATCTTTGTGATGTCAGTTCGGCGCAGAAGAGAAAGCAAAGGCGCGAGCAGCGGATGGCTTTTATCAGGGAGAGCGAGGACGTCAAACAGGAAGATACGCGACGCTGTCCAGTCCCCGACGGTGATGATGCTGAGCGCGCCACCTGGCACGCCGATGTTGCGGCCTTCGCAATCGACGAGAAGGACAGAGGAGCTGGACAGCTCCGTCACTGCCTGAGAGGCAGCCTCGTAGGTGTCGCAGAGAACGTGTGGAGTTTTGACTCCGGGCATGGTAGCACCTCTCTGGGGGAATGGATGAGAAGATGTGGTGCGGACTCGAGTGCACTCACCGTCGTCTACCGTGTGGTCATCGCGCCTACCGCAGCACGCATACGGGCTGCGGCAAGTCATATGCAGCGTGCAGAACGTGTGGTAAGCTCCTGGTACCAGTCGTGGGAACGTATGAAGGAGGGGTTCTACTCGTGGGTCATTGGTTGAAAATAACCTGGCGGCTGGAGGGATTAAAGGCGGGGTTCTCAAATCTGTGCACGAGGTTACCGGTTAAGAGTGGGTTGCCCTTCCATGAGCGTCATGGAGAAGTCCACAATTGTGGTGACCGTCAAGTGCGTTCTGCATCGGTTTGAGCTATTTACGCCCACGAGACTTACTCCTGCACCAAGGATGAATCAGCGCTCAGCATCTGGCTCTGTAGCAAAACGATAGAGACCCACTTAACTGGGAAGTTGGCGTGCCGATGGCGGATGTATAGTCCGTTCGTCCGTTCTTAGCGTGTATCATTCAAACAAGAAATCACTGACACAGTCCCCTACTTCCGGTCTACACTGCGCTCCCAAGCCCAGCCCCAAGATCGCGCATCCCTACAGACACGCTCCACTCAATCGGAGATAGCCACCCACTCCCCGAGGTCCGCCTCCGACTTCTCTCGAGCAACGAGATGGCATAGCCGACACAACGTCAGTCGCTGCTTTGCCACCGTATTGTCCTGCGCCTCGGGCTCGGGCTCGCGTTCTACGGACGGAGCTGCGTCGTCCGCATCCACGATCTTGACACTCGCCACGGGCGCAGTCGAGAAAGACGCCAGGGACAGCACACGTTCGCACCGTGCGCACTCGAACCTTGACACGCCGTCCTTCGGGGGTGCCAAGACTTCCAGCGGGACAAACTTGCACAAGTCCAGCGGCACATGCTTCGCTGTGAGCTCGCGAGAGGAGTACACCTCCATGTAGCGCGCCGACATCGCCTTCAGGGCCTCCGGGTCGTTCAGGTACTGACCCTTCTTCTGGAAGCGTGCGAAGAGCTTGGCGATGAGCTGGATGTCGTGTGCGGAGTATTCTAGGAGGGTTGGTGGGAGTGGCCGCTGCAACCAGACGTCGGTGCCATGCTGTGCCACCACCTCGGCTGTGGTTGTACACGTCAGAGCGCATCAAAAGTAAGTAGGAGGTATGAAGCACTCACAGTTCTTTCCTTCTCCTTTCTTTATCAGCCTGTATAGCCCCAAGCAGCGCTCGAGACCGTATACACGGTGTATGCCTTCCAGCGAAGCGGGATCCGCGGTCAATTCGTCCTTCGTATCCTTGAAGTAGTCGATGGTATGATTCCGCCTCCACCCGTCCTTCCTCAGCCTCCGTCCACGCTGCACGACCTCCACGAGCTGGAGATCCAGCACGCCTCCCATCTGCACTCCGTACGTCTCCGCAATCTCGAAGGAGTCCGCACGCCCGTCCCACATGACCTTGGTGATGTCAGGTCGGCGAAGGATAGAGAGGAACGGAGCGAGGAGTGCGTGCGACTTGTCGGACAGAGCAAGGACGTCGAATAAAAAGAGCGGAGACCCCGACCGGTCTCCGACAGCGATGATACTGAGCGCACCGCCTGGCATCCCGATGTCGCGTCCTTCGCAGTCGACGATGAGAGTAGAACATTGGGACAACTCAACTACTGCCTGTGACGCAGCTTCGTAGGTGTCGCATAGGATATATGTGGGTTCATCTGCGGCCATGATGTGATAGGATGGTTGTTACTGTGTGAGGTTTCTGGAGGTTGGCGGGATGAGAGGAGGGGCCGTGTAGTAGAGCATACTCACCGCGCCGCCATTTAACTAACATCCATACTGGACATGCTGCAGCACGCGACCGCAGACTGCAGCGAGGAGTCACGCTGCGGTGCGTCAGTCGCAGCTACCTACTGAATCTTGAAGCAGCCGTGATGACAAGAGCGCAAGTAAGAATGTCGCTGTGGCGGTCACCCTACGCTCTTCAGAATCCAGTGAGTTGCACGCTTTCAGGGCCCAGAACGGGAACTCGCAGCGCACAACCTACCGTGACTCTTCCAGCGCATGTCTCCGGGCACCGATCTCCTACCACAGAGTCCTGGGAAGACACGCAGTGCCTGCGGTCTAAGTGCATCGCATTACAATGTCTGCAACAACATGAGTCAGAGAATATGGATGCGTCTTCTGGAAAAGAACACACCTACAGTACAAACCGTGCTGAGTCGATGGTATCTATCTAAGTGATGGCCGTCCAATTCTCGTCTATGCTCCGCCCTATGACGCACTTGCACTGAAGCCGTGCCCAATAGACGCAATAAGGAGTATCAGCGCAGCGACCTGAACGGTCCGTACAAGCATCGACTCTCGCGCGACATGATCCGAGTCCGTTGGTCCTTTATGGGTCGGCAGCGGTCCTCTCCGGCCTGTCGCACGCTGCACATTTGGGTTCGAGAACGGGTTCGGACCGCTTTGCGCCTGTTGCTGGGCATGTGTAAAGCGCGACGCTCCGGGAGGAGGAGGAGGAGAATAGCGTCCCGTATTCGGGCGTCGGGAGTACTCCCATGCATAGGTCGCTCCGCGTCGACGGCCTTCGTACGACCATTGGGCCTGGGCTTCATGGTGCGTGTGGGGGTGCACTGATGTATATTCTACGGTTTGTTCGCGATCATAGGCTCGTCTACGAAGAGAGGGACTACTGAGGAGATGGGGGGGATCCGCGGAAAGGCCTGGACGTACCGTTGGCGATCATCTCCCAGAACCGCATATGCCTCGCTAACCGCCTGGAACTTGCCCTTTGCAGCTGGGTCCTTGTTCACGTCCGGATGGAACTGTTTACTGAGCTATTCGGCTTAGCCCGGTGAGCGTGGGGCATGTAAGTACGTGCAGAAGCTTACCTTGTAGTAGCTGGCCTGCACGTACTTGAGCGCAGTTTCTTGGAAGGAAAAAGCGATATACACACTTTGATTTGATTCTTGGTGGCGTTTCTGGGTATGCCGAGTGTTTGGTAATGCCCGGTCCTGGAACATGACACGCTGAACTGCCGGCTGCCGCAGGCGGATTGGCGTGCGAAAGCGCCTGGTAAAGATTGCATGTTCGAGGAGAAGAGTCCGCAGCTGTGCCCAGATAGCTACGGATGGTTCAGCATAGATGGAGCTGGCGAATTGGCGTAGTCCTCCACCCGGGACTCGGGAGCTGAAAGGATGACGGCAGGAAGCAAGTCGAGTTTATCTTATCAGACAGACACGGGTTGACTATCAGGTAAGTGGGATATTGGCCGATAACCCGGGATAACCTAATAATTATGACGTTGATGGACCACGTCAGTCGGGAGTGCGGGGCGGGGAAGATGAGGCGAGAGAAAGGCGGACATGAGGCCTTCGTGCTCTCTCCGAGGCCACCACCGCCGACTCTCTCGTCCTCGACTCAGACACGTTTGGTCGTGTCGGGCAAGTCGCTCTCTGCGACCTTGCTCACGATGACCCTCAACATCCTCGTCTCCTTCTCCTTGCTCGCGCTGGTCGTTACTGCCCGTCCCATTTCGGACGCGCCACAAACGTACGTCCACGCCGCCCGCTCTCATCGCTCAATTTCTGATCTGCCTGGTATGCAGGGTAAGAAGGTCTCTTGAGGTTCAGAATGCTATTCAGGCCATATTCGCATCTCGCACAGAGTGAGTTCTCCGTTTCATTCGCCGGCTTCGATCGCGTGGAGAGGACTGCATGCTCCAGCAGCATGGTAGAGCGCAGTGTCATCGTCTTGAACCCTGCTGGGAGCGAAGCTCTGATCACACGTTCATACAGAGAATTCCCCGATTGCTTAACCTGTGAAAACGGTGACGACATCCATGTCTCCCTCACGACTTCCGAAGAGCAATCGGCCCTCCTCTCTCGCCTCGAGGACCTCGACGCTGTCAAGGCCGTGATCCCCCTCGCCCTCGATGGAACTCCCACCGAAGACGAGAAGCAGCTCTACGAGATTCTCAAGAACCTCAAGAGCACCGGTTCACTCTCAGACATCGACGGCGGTGTCCTGTCCGTACCCGACTCGGATGACGCTCGTTCCGTGGCTGCGACGGAGGCTGTCTCCGAGGACCCCGCATCTTCCGACGAGGCTTCCCAGGAGCTCCCTGCCGTCACTTTCGCTGGCCTGTACTCGTCTCCGCCGATCATCGTTATCGCTGTCTCCTGCATCGCCGCCCTGTTCGCCGTATTCTGTATCGGCGCAGGTCTCTATGCGTACAACCACGTCAACAGCCTCATGATCAAGTCCGGTCTCGCATGGGACGTGCTTCCCCGTCTGGAGAAGCGCGTCGGCCTCGACATGTCTCGGGATGACCAAGACGGAGGCAATGCGCCACTACCGGAGAAGCGTCGCTTGCTCTATGATGCTCCGCTGCCGCCGATGAACATCTTCGACGAGAAGTCCAGCGAGGAGCTCAACGAGAAACTCGTGGACATTGACTCGGACGACGAAGACGTTGGCGACGAGAAGTTCCAGGACGCTCAAGAGCAGGAGCAGGAGTACTCGCTGCTCTTCCTCGACTCGGACCTGCCGCCGCAGTACCAGCCGAAGCTCGATGTCCCGCGCATTGTTGTTGAAGACCACGCCGACCCTGACTTACTCCCTCTCCCCGACATGGAACCGTACTCGGACCAACCAACTCCCTTCGCCACTCCTCTCCGGACACCTATGCGTTCGCCCCCCACCAGTCCGACGCGCTCGCCCGCACGGCGCGTGCCTCAGATGCGCGAGGTGCAATCCTCTCCAACGCTCTCATCCAAACCGTCATGGTCATTACGCGCGGCGGACGCCCCGCCGCTCGGTCTGACCAGCCCCACGCCGTCCCGCTCGGACTCGCCCACCCCGATGCTTCCCGGGGCGCTCTTCGCCGACGATGCCCCCGAGTTGCAGCCTGTACAGGTGCAGCGGCCGCGCCAGCGGACACCGCGGCAGCCGCTCGACATCGCGTTCGCGCTGCAGCTGCGGCCCGGCCTTGGCTTGGGCGCGGACTCAGCGTGGCTCGTGCGGTTCCTCATGGCCATGTTCGGTTGGATGACATTCTTCATTGGAGGAAACGCTCCGATCAGAGAGGACCCGCGCCGTGCACTCACTGCATAGGCTCGTCCTTGACCCTGGCTGGACGTCGGGGATCTAGTTTGGTTTGGTTGTTTGGTCAAGGTTCAAGGTTAGCGACGTGGTTCGTCGCACATATGCATTCCCATCACACACTTTGCATCCATCCGCATCCTCATCTGCATTCTCATTGCATCGCATCAGACACTGCATCCCGCATCTGCATCCTGCACTGTTGATACGTCTACATACTCTTCCTCAATTCTCCCTTCTACTTCTACAAGTAGTTGTCTACGTCAGTACAGCTCCTTTTCCTTTTTTCTCTGTCTTCTACCACATCTTCTCTTTCTTACCTCTTCTTACAATCTTCCCTTAAGTACATCGCACAGTCCCCTAGTCGTTGCCAGTCGGTTCGGCACGGACCTCGTCTCAGCCCGGGTAACGGCAGCGCCGCGGCCTCTAGGACTCTGCGTATGCGTACACTTCCCACACCTCGCTCTCTGCTTGTTCTCTCATACCCTTGCAGCAATGGATCTGGATGGAAGGAACATCGGCAGGAAAGAAACCTTCGCGGAAGGTTGGAAGGAACACCACCACGTGCGGTGTAGAGTACATGACACGTATTAATATTATTTCTTGGATACCATAAACCCAGCTTCGTCTCAGTCGACTACATAAGTGAAGAAGTACGCGGGTCACTTCACCGGGCAGGAGACTGCGAGGAATCCCGCACGCTGCTCCAAGGTGGCGATACGGTCACCGCCGCGGGATGCATCGGGCTGAGCTCGAGGTCGAGCTGCCCTGCGGCAGACCAGGTGCGCATGCCGGGGGTAACACCGACACGAGACGTCGAATTATGCCACTGTCCCATGTCCGCGCGCACGAAGAGGGAGAGGAAGTCGTCGTCGAGCAGCCGGTTCGCTTGGCGGAGATGGATGAACATCCGGGTGATGGATATCGAGGTGAGCCTGCGCGTCTTCGAATCGGTCAAGACATTGTTGACATGCGAGATGGATGGAAGTTGGACTGACGGAGAGAGAAAGAACAATGCCACCGCCCAAGGGGCCTGTATCTGGCGGCGAAGACAATGTCGACACCGGAAATATCGACTGGACGATGAAGTTGGGACTTACTTGCACAGCAGAAGGGATGATCTCCGCTGCGTTGATCAAGCACATGAGGCTGCGAATATGGGGGGTGTGAGTGCAATAGCGAAGGTATCCTGATGCAGCCGAGACACCGACAAAAAGAACGCCAAACCTACACCCTGATCAGCTAAAATCATGGCAAGTCGTAGCAGCACGTACTGTTCTTCAGCAAGGACACCGTGACTGGCGAGGTCCGCGAGGAGACTCCGGGGGTCCTCCACGGGAGGCCGACGGCCCGGAGGATTAACAGTGTCACCAACAGGTCACTGAATACGACGCACGCGCGAATTGCAATCATCACTAGTAAGTCCGGACGTCAATATGTCTTTTGGCCTGGATAGCATGCAACGTACACCTGCAAGAGCACATTAGATCCAGGATACTGACTGCGTTCATCCAGGATGAGCTTACCGATTGACTTCGGATAATGATAGCTTGAAGGCGTAAATGCATCCGTGCAAGAGAGGCGGCGCGGGGTGACCATAGGAGTATGCATATAAATACTGGAAAGGATCACTATGATGTGAATACTACGGCAATAAGTTAAACCTGACACACCGTGAGGAGTACGGGAGGAATGACTCCAACAACGGAGACGATTAGGGTGAGACCCCACGTACGGTTGGTGATGGCATACACGCGCAGAACGGAGAACACTGTGCGCACAATCTTCACGCTCAGCAAGAATGGGGCACAGCAGTACGCAGTCCAGACTTACATAGCAAGAGCATCTGGGCGAGCACGAATCCGGCACCCCTCACCATCACAATAACTTCGCACCTACAGAGATGACTGTCAACCTCGCGCCAAGATGAGGCGAGTTGCGTTGGCCTTACGGCTGTGGATTGTTGTTAACATCTGATTACGGCGGGCGACCATGAAGACTCACCAGTTCACCTGCCTCCATAGCCAAACCAAGTATGCTGCACACGGAGATGAGGATGTTCGTATAGCGGTTCCCAAAGAAGAGCACGGTGGCAGCAGTCAAACGCGACTCCCAGAAGTACTCGACCTCCAGGTCCAGCGTGAGGATGTACTCGTATATGAACATAACTGTGAAAAAGCCCGCGTCAGCACAAAGCGTCAATTTGGTGCACAAGCTCCAACTCACCGCCAGCTGCGACCTCGAACCTCCTCTGCAAGGCCAGCCTACTGTAGATGTCCATAGCCTTGCAGTGCAGTCGTCGCGTAGAGAGTGAGAGAAAGATACTAGGTAACATATCGAGCCTCCCACATATACCAGGAGGGTGCGGAAAGTGCCAACCTCGTCCTGCACCGTCACAAGGTTCTGTCACGGTCGAGGATGACAGCTTCGGCAGGCAAATCTAAGTGAAACGTCAGAGAGCTACTGCTGCGGCCAGTAGAGTTCAATCTATAGTCACGAATGGCACTCACAGTGCGCTAAAGCGAGAACAGCGTTGACATGGTGGTCTAGTGCGCATTCAATCGACCCTGAGTCTGCATACGTCGTCTTCATGACTTGATGGCGGGTGTGCTATTGACTTGGATATGCGGGAGCGACGGAAATGGGGATCTTACACTGTCACATTGGCAGCGAAACAGAGGCGGCAGTCACTGTACTACGGCACGTTAGGACTTCCGGGGCGCCTTGAATGCCATTGCAGAACACAGCATAGGAACACTGCACTACTGACATGAGTACTCGAGATCATGGACCCGGAGTAATCAAGGATGCATGTACTCGCCTTTTGTACCAGTCCTGACATTATGCGGCTCGAGACAACACCTCTGTTTCTGTTGGCGGTATGGGCGGCCTTGGTCTCGGAGCTCGCGTGGGGGTCGAAGGGTGCACAAACAGGGGAACCTTAGAGGCGACAGGAGGGCCGGCGGGGTGAGGCGAGTGCGTCGTGGTAAGGCGGAGAGATGGAGGGGTATTGGGCGAGACCGGCTGTACTACCTTCGTATCCCATGTGTTTCTAGCTGGGAGGCCTACAAGACAACGAGGTTGCGATGGGAATCCAGCAAGTCCACGGTATTGACTTCGCGTGGTGGCCACCTTCACTCTCAGCAAACGAGGCGCATGCAAATATTATACTTTACACTGGCGCGTTCGCAGCGTCCTCTATAGCACACCGAACCCAAGATGCGCACGTGTCCAACCGTTCATGTATCCCCGCCCTTGACCGACTCCCCCGCCAATGGATGCGCAGGCGACGCACCTCCCGCACCGCTCAATTGCCCCGATATCCGTCTCCCCGTCCGCACTCCCGTCGGCACCGGACTCGACCTCCTCGACCCCGCGGGGCTGCCCGAGCCCTTCCCTCGCCCGGGCAGCCGGATACTCCCCACCGGGGTCGACGTCCCAGAGCCCGAACCAGGAAGTGGGGACGTAACTGCGGGAGGCTGCCGCATCCACGGCATCTTGAGGTGTATCCACCCTATCCACGTCTGGGCATACGCCGCGCGCTCCCTATCCTCTCTCCGTCGCTCGAACTGCGCGCGGTACCGGTCGTACGACTCTCTGAACCCGCGGTCGACGCGGGACGAGAATATGAGCTCACCCCGCGGGTTCGAGGCGGGGGGAATGGGCGGGATCGGCACGGACGAGCTGCGTCTGCTCGACCCAGTAGGCGAGGGCGAGGGGCTTCGTCTGCGAGGGGAGTGCGGGGAGCTCGCGGTAGGGGAGATTGGCGATGGGGGTTGCGGAGGGCGGGCGAAGAGGAAGGCGAAAGGGTTGAAGGGGAGCTTGGAGCGCAGCGGCGGCTGGCGCATGTTGAGATACATATTGAAGCTCCGGAGGGCGCGGTTTGCGTGCGGGACGTACCTGAAAGAACGCGCTCAGCTTTATGGCCCATACCGTCTCCCGAAGGTGGAGTCAGCTTGCCCGCAACATATGTCATCTGCTACACATAACCCAGAAGAGGTCCTAAACGGCCAATGGTCGGGCATGTTCTCTGTCCTTGCGTCCACGAGATGGGACTGCGCGTTGCGGGCAAATCGACTGAAAGGGAGGAAGAAGACGAAGAGGTATGTACACACTTATTTGCATAGCTGATCTTCTCGGAGTACATCCCGCTTGCAAAGAAGAGGACAAGGGTTGTCACGCTGACGAAAAGCAGCCCGGACGCAAAGTACGGATGTACCCTTACATCCGCGTCTTCTGGATATATGTCCGGGAGGAGCTGATGGAGGATCCACTTGTACGGGAAGCTGAGCATGTTGGTCTGCAGAAGGACTTCACACAGCAGAAAGGCTATGATTATCAAGAGCTGGAGAAGAAAGACTGCACGCATTGCGGACATTCAGTAGCTGATCGCGATCGAGGATGAGGCTGCAACTCACGCACGTTGGTACCGTCTCTTCCGGCTATTCAGCGCTGAAGCATTCATCTTGAGCCGCTCTTCGAACAGCAGCAGGTCTCTGTGCGTAGCAATGTCATTTGGAGGGTAGAACGAGCCGACGGGAGAAGGGAGGGACGGCCGCGGAGGCATAGGTTGTCGTGCTTGGTGGTACACGTCCAAGTCCCAAGCGTCTCTCCCACTCCTCCCCGACCCTAACCCTACCCGCCTGCGGCATGCAGCCATGACATGGTAAGCTCACTGCAGCTGGCTTACAGTAACATCCCCAGTACTACAACATGCTCTCACCACCTCTTCCAGAGCCTCACAAGTGACGAGCTGAATCTTGCCATCCTCGCCTCTGCAAGACAGACCCACTCTCCGCGGAGCCAATCCTCGGTCCATCCTAGTCTAAGTATCGCTCGACCGTGCCCTCGAACGCCTGCAGAGTACATGATTTCGCAGTGAATCCGAAAAGCGTTGCGTGGTGTGTGGAGCTCTGGGATGATGCGAGTGTATTGGCGTCGGCCGGGGAACGAGACACAGATGGAGCAGAGATCGAGAATATGCGCAGGAGGGGCCCATGAATGAGGACGTGGAGTGACACGAAAGGGCACACGTACGGAAGACTGGGGAAGCGGCATGGGCACCACGAGGGGGACAAACTCACGAGGGGACACACTTCGTATTGAGTGGAGATGATGCATTATGACTACGGTTCGTGTGGGCTCGATGCGTGACAGAACATGATGATGGATGAGGATAATGACAATTAGTGTAAATGTAGGATGAAGATGATAGCAGACTTTTGCGTGACACGGGACGCGAGACACACCGGCGTTGTCGTGTCTCCTCCCCTACCACACCACCTTCCTCTCCCATTCCTTCCTTCGTCTCCCCCTCGACCGCAAGAGCTAGGGATAACGCTTACTCCTGGATCTTGGCGAGGATCTCCGAGTCGCGGAAGAGGTAGTACTCCTAGTAACGGCGCACGCGTCAGCGCAACCTGCCCGCGTGACGGATTAAGGATGACAACCTACCTCTTCGCCGAGCTTGATGGGGCTACCGCCCCAACCGGGGAGGAGAACGCGGTCACCAGCCTTGACACTGGTAGGTACGACCTTGCCGGACTTGTCGGGGGCGCCAGGACCGACGGCGATGACGGTCGCCTCGGGGAGGGGCTGGCTGGTTGATGACGAGGGAAGGAAGATGCCGCTCGCGGTTTTCTGTCGCGCACTCGTTGTCAGCAAGGTGTGGAAGAAAAGGACGGGAAGGGAGACGTACGGTCTCGGGCTTGAAACGCTGGACGAGGACGCGGTCGAAGAGGGGGATGACCGACTTGATCGACTTGAACGTTGCCTGGGCAGCCTGATACGCGCATTCAGTGCATGTTCGCCGCGCGAAACAGAGAAGAGGTGTGCACCATTTGTGACGACGAGAGGAGGTCGAGGAGGAGGAGGACGGAGACAAGAGTGACGGCGAGCGTGTCAAGGGTGCTTAGCGCCCGATGACCATGCACGCTTCTTTTTCTGTTTCCGGTTGTTTGCTCGGGACAAACAACGCCCCAGTCCCAGAACTGTCCAGAAACTTACGCTTAGTAGTTCGTGAATTAAACCACCAACGGCTTGACCACGGTAACATCCTACCGCAGGTCTCCGTACTTATGCGTACGCATTCTTCGCTCTGTAGAAGCTGCAACCTCGCATGTCTGCGGCTCACGAGCATTCTATTAAGACGGTACCATGACCTCCACTGCGGAGAAATGCGGTCGCAGCCATGACATGGTGCTGCGGTAAGCTAATAGCATGCAGCCTCTCGACCTCCCTCCGGTGAAAAGGTGAGCTCTGTTCCACGGCCAAACAACCATCCCACCATCCTCTTCATACGGATTCCCCGTCAGTAACCTGCCTGCTGTTATGGCCACGAACGGTCCCGGAGCACAGTACACATTCTGCACCACCTACGATGCGGCGACACGAGCGGCACAGGTACTGTCCGCCAGCTCTACCATCATCCTCCATTGCCAAGGTCGCGACTTGGGCCTGCCGGACGGCGAGCTGAGCATCATCGCTCTCAGCGATCCCGCGGCTTCCGAAGTCTTCCTCCTCGACGTCCTGTTACTCTGCGATAAGCACAATCCTGCTCTTGCTCCGCTTTTCTCTCTCCTCGAGAGACCCGACATCACGAAGCTTGTCTGGGATGGCCGAACATACTTGCTCGAGATCGCAGACACATACGGCGTCCTCCTCCAGGGAGTCATCGACCTGCAACTAGTCGAGGTCTCGACGCGCGGGAAGAAAAGCGAGAAAAATCTCCGTGCTCAGCATACCATGCGATACTTCAAATGTGTCGCAGACGTACTTGGGGCAGCCTCCACAATCCCCGACGACATACATAGGCTAATGGGATTGAACCACTGTCTCGCTCTCTTCCAATCCGGGGCCACTGAGAAGGGCACATATGGCGAGTAAACCTCCCTGGACATACCTGGCCGTACTGAGATGATGACCTCGAGTTCCCTACGTAGCTCCAGCCGCCGCACTGCACAAGAAACATGGCTCCGCTATGTGGCTCCTACGCCCTTTCCCCGACGACCTTCAGCGACACTGCGTGTACAACGTCAAACTCATCAGCCTCATCTACGCCCGCTTTCGGGCTAAGAGCAAGTATCTGCAGCACCCCGAGGAGCTCAAGCAGATGACTACGCGGTACATGGAAGCATATCCCACACGCGAACTGCGGGCTTTGCACGTCCCTCTTGACCTCGACAAGTTCCTGCCACTTGAGGTCCTCACGCCGTGCCCCAGGAACACGCGACGGTACAAATGTGTACGTTGCGAGAGAATGCTCATTCCTGCCTCTTTCCCTCAGCACCCGGTATCGGATGACGACAAAGACGAGAGGTGTCGGCTTTGCACGCTGCTCGTCCTTCGCTGCTCGAAAGTGAAGGTGAAACCCGGTCCGGTAACGGGAGTGAGCACGGCAGGTCTCTCATACACACTCGTTTCCACATACGAGCAGGCGAACGCAGCTGCCGTAGCTCTCGCTCGCCACCCGACCATCATCCTCGACTGTGAAGGCCAAGACTTCGGCAGTTCGAAAGGAATACTGAGCATCCTCTCGATCGGGAGCTATCCCCCGTCGGACACCATCTACCTCTTCGATATCCTAGCTCTCCGCGACAAACACAACCCTTTCCTCGCTCCCCTCCTCTCCCTCCTCCGCAACCCCAACATTAATAAGCTCGTCTGGGACGGGCGCAGCGACTTCCTCGAGCTCGCGCTCACCTACGACATCACCATCGAGGGCGTGCTCGACATACAGCTCGCAGAAGTCATGCAGCGTCCCACGTACCTGAACACCCACTCCCTCACCTACTTCACCAAGTCCAAAGCTGTGATGAAAGACATCCGGAACAACCCTCGCCTCCTTGACGGCATCCACCGCCTGTTGGGTCTCGACTCCTGTGCAGCGAACCTGCGCGTCATCAACGCTCTCGGGGGCAAAGACCGTAAGCCTCCTTCCTCGGCTTTCAAAGCCGTCCCTTGGTACTGAAGTACTGATCCCTCATGCCACACGCAGCTGCAGTGACGAACCTTCACCGAACAGACGGAGGCAGCATGTGGCTGCACCGCCCTCTCCCGGCCATGCTCCTCGACTACGCCGCGCACGACATCTGGCTCATCTCCCGCGTCGCCGACGTCCTTCTACCGCGCGTCAGCGTAGAGCAGTTGAGGGAGGCGTCTGCGCGGTACATGCGCGTGTACCCCACGCGGGAGGCCAAGGAAGCCCATGTCCCCCTCGAACTTAGCAAGTTTGTCCCTCTGGACGTCGTCGACGCACCTCTGCCCGGCGCACCTCGCTATTACTGTGCGCGATGCGAGCGCACGCTTTCGTTGTCGTGCTTTGGCACCAGGCAGACTCCAACAGAGGAGGCAGAAGGCGACTCGGACACGCCAGTCAATGTGTGTAGCACGGTACTGACAGGGCCTGCCTTCCAGCGTTGGACGGTATGCCACCTGTGCGTACTCATCGCATGTCGCAATTTGGAGGTCCAGACGGGGCCTTGGGAATGGACCCCGCTCCTCTGATGATGAATATGTGCAACCCGCATCTTTACAGTACAAGATCCAAGCAGACTCTGGGTACGAAACGCGCTCGAAACCGCGACAGTCCATTCCCCTGTATGTTCTATATCCACGAATCGACGATGTGCCTTACTACATAAATATACATATGATACATGCTCTGCTGACAAGCACTTGTAACGTCGCCCCATCTTCCGTCGCGCACCAATGAACACGTCGAGTTTGTGTCCCTGGGACGACAGAGATCTCGCGCTTGCTCAGGTGCCAGCCACAGACAGCGTCTCGATGTCAAACATCGAGCGACGATAGATCCCATGTCAACCTCGCGCGGTAGGAGAGGCGCCGACCACTACAACCCTGGCGACTTCGTCGTCCTCGGCCGCAGCGGCAGCTGCATCCCAGGCGACGGCTCCATCTGCGCAGTGCGCACGTTGCTCGCCCCCCTGGGCGAGCCCCACTCCGCCGTCACCTCCTCCGAATCCGTCCCCGCATACGGGACGACAGAGCGCCCCCTGCCACGGGAGCCGGTGCTCGAGGGCGTGTTAGCGTGCTGCGAGCGGCCCGAGCTGTTCCTCCTGTTCCTCCGGGTGGGAGTGCGCGGCGACGAGGGGCGGAACGGTCCAGATTCGAGCTCGACGCTGTCCCGTTCCTCCTGTTCAGGCGACGCGGTGAGGTCGTTGAGGGACGCGGACGCCTGCCTCGCATGCGAGCGGGTGCGTGATGGCTTGGTGGTGTGAGTGCCGGAGTGGCCGTTCTTGCGACGGGAGCTCACGTCCTCCATCTCATGCTCCCAGTCAAGGTCCTCGCTGGGGCTGGATGGCGTGCCGCTGGTGGACTCGAGGGAGAGCCGAGAGACGAGGGTAGGAGGCGCGCGGACTGCAGGTCCGCCGAAGAGACCCGTGGACGCGCGGACGTGTTTCGCGGTCGTCTGCAAGGAGGACGAGAAGACGTCTAGAACGCCTTGAAGGGGCGACTCGGTTGAACGAGTGAAGGAGAGAGGAAGTGCCGGGCGAGAGCGCAAGCCCTTTCCGTTCAGGGAGGTTGTGGGGATCTGGGCGGCGAATGGATCATTATCTTGGTCTTGTCGCGATGAAGATGTGTGCGACGATGGCGGGAAATAAGTTAGTTGAGATGCAGGTATCCGGCGAAGGGTGAGCTTCCCCATGTCGGGTAAGTTGTGATCTGTGGATAGGTTCTGTGTATGGTTCGCCTCGGGTGCGTCTGGCGGGTCTACTGAGGAAGGGAGGGCATCTGTCGCCATGAATGTGTCTATGAGTGCTTCCCTTAGGTGCTTCGCGTGTCGAGTCTTGTCTACGGGGATGTAGAGAACCTTCCGAAGATGGATCGAGTCTGACGTCCAGAGCTGATTTGTTCTTCGAAGCTCGGCTAGAGTGATGCCGTACTTCAGAGCGACCCCAGCGAGCGAGTCTTTGGGTTGTACCTACATGAATGAGATCATGAGCATGCATTAACAATCAGGCACTTTCAGATGTCGCGCATCGCAGTGGGCCTCAGAAAGGTCATCATATGTACTTCACAGCCTGCGCTCGCGAGCGTAAGCTGTGGTACTGGTGGTCATGAACCCTTCCATCCAGATGATGGGGCTTGTGACCGAACCAAGGACGTGGACGACCAACCAGACCCAATCCAACCATGACCGGGGCGATACGAGCAGTAACATATCTGCATGCCGTCTAGAGGCCTGCCTCCTACACAGAACGGGCAACAGTTCACACATGAAGAAGATTGACTGATTATATGTGCTGCTTAGTACCAAGCAGCGAAGCGACTCCCGTCTGGCAGGAGAGTATGGGGTAGCGCCGCTTCACAACATATAAGAAAGTGACAAGAACAAGTGCTCACCTCATGAACAATAACGAGCATCTCCCGGTCTCGAGCAACACTCTCTGATCGTCGCTCTTCAACCCCGTCATCCGCACTACCCCCCGCCGGCTCCCGATCACTCAACATCCTCCGCATAGTCGGACGCGTCTCATGGTCCAGAGTCCACAAACTCGAGGACGCACCACCTGAAGACGTTCGTAGAGGGTGTTGACTCGTACCCCGACCCGACATCCAGTAGCTCCCCACCCCAGTCCCGTCGTCCATCGTCCGCGAACGGCTATGACTCTGAGAGCCTGAAGACGTCTCCATGTCCGCGTATGGGTCGTGATCGGTGCGCCCGCGTCTTGCAAGTCCATCGGACCCACGTCTCCGCTTCGAAGGGGTCGTCTCGTTTCGCCTCACAGCGGAGGAGAACGATGACTGGGAGTGCTCTGCCTGCGGGTTACCCCAGATTGCTGCTCCGTCGGCGTTCGCGTCGATATCTCCATAGCTCTGGCGTGTGGGCATCAACGAGGGGGAGTGAGTATTAGCACCAAAGCAAGATACCAGCAGCCAGGTAGGAGGTTGTGAAGCAGGAGAGTAGTCGGTGTGTGGAAAGAGTCCGAGATGAGCGAGATGAGCATTCGTGGCGTACCCTCGGAATCCGCACGCGACGGTGCGCTTGTGGCAGTGGCCGGCGCTTACATAGGCCGCCTGTGCCAGTGCGTGCAACCGGTGTGGTTAGTTTCCTCCCACATCGCAGACAACTAGAATGAAGTTGGAGATCCTTTTATCTTGGAGTATTAATATCGATCCCTATACCTGCGATCATCAAGGATGCATGACTGTCGTAACTTCCTAAGAGCATAGGACCTGCTGAGCACCAGTTAGCCGGTGCCAGGTTGTCTCGGAGATGAACTGTTTCCAATAGTAGCTGGCAGTTGTCGTACGGCTTCTCTGATGTGCAGAGAACAGATATCATGTAGCGTCATCGTCGAGGAACAGACTCAATATTTACTACCGTAAGCGGCGGCAACAGCGAAATGAACCGTAGTGCATACACAGCGGTGTCACGATGCGTACCCGGGATGCGCAGCCCGATATTCGAGCAAATATTCCAGCTTCAGCATGCCTTTGTCGTACGGTAAGTCGTACAACTGTCATATAGAAAGCAGACGACGTGAGCAGCAAACGCGAGACGTAAACGTTATGCCACGCACTCACGTTCTGGTTGAACTTCCCAGAATGTCGGACCACCTGACGTCGGGCGAACGTAGAGTCGCGTTCAAGCCGGCCTGGATCCCAATTACTTTCGGTCTTGGCCTACGACTTCAGGTATCCGCTTCTCAAGACGATGGCTCAGACCAATGTCCGCCAGTTGGCCTTCGAGTGCGCCGCGTCAAATTACTCCGAACAGTGAATGCATTAGATGCCCAAGGGACATTTGACCATTGAACCATCCAGTTGCAACGTGAGAGCCAGTTTCGAAACGCACGACAATGAACCAAGTCCTCTGTTTGCGTCAGAGGGTCCAGACGGGAAGTCCGCCATTGTATGGTTGACTTCGCTGCCTGCGTCGCGCAGGATACAATACACCCGTAAGCACGTCTCGCACAGACCACAATCCGTCCACATAGGTGCCACCGTCGTCTCCGTAAGATACAATGTCTCCCCAATAATGTTCAATCGACAAGAAGTGGCTGCCTGCTGACATACCTTGTGTGCGGTCCTAGCTTCCTAAGCGGTTGGGTAGTCCGAGAGGATGAGTCAAGCAGAGCCTCTCCAACCGGAATGCAGGCGGATTGGAGGGGTCTTCCCCTGTTGCTGAGAATGCAAAGAGTTGGACGCGCGAAGAAGACCAGGATCCAGCTTACGAGATGGCCACGGGGCATCATCCATGTGAACCGCGTTCCTCATGAATGAATGCGTCCGAGAAGTCGAGTGCACGACAGCGACCGCAGGCTGCGACGACTCATGAAGTTTGAACGTGGAGACAGACGTAGTAGTATATGCGACGAAGGACTCGGAGTCGAGGGGATGAGATTGTGATGGTGGTTTGGCGACAAGCGAGGCGAAAGCACATGACTTCCGAGGGGGTTCCGCGTCGGACTCGCAGGTGACGTCGACGGCTAAGTACATATACCCATACCGTACGCTCAGCTGGCGACGACGAACGACAGTTGCTGCCCCGTCTGACCTCGCAGGCAGTTCGCAGCGAGCTCGCATTCTCTCACCATCGTCTGACAATCCGTCCTAATCAGATTGGCGGCACCTCTACGGCACCTCTACATATAAATCTCCTGCATTTCCCCGCCATGCTGTCCACTCTCCGCTGCCCCGTCTCCTCCTCCTCTGCTTGCCTTCGCAGCTTCCGTGCTTACCGCCAGCCTACCTCCATCCGCGTTCGCTTCATGACCACCACCCAGTACGAGTTCATCTTGACCTCGCGCCCCGCGGACGGCGTCGGCCAAATCACGCTCAACCGCCCCAAGGCGCTCAACGCCCTCTCTACTCCCCTCTTCACCGAGCTCAATGCCGCGGTCAAGGAGTTCGACGAAGACGACAGCATCCGCGCCCTTGTCCTGACCGGCAGCGAGCGCGCCTTCGCAGGTAAGTACGCGTTCGTGCAACAGGGGGGCCGGGGCTGAGGTCAATGTGGGGTAGCCGGTGCGGACATCAAGGAGATGAAGGACAAGCAATGTGAGTGATGCTTCAGGCATACATGGTTGCGAGTCTGACTGTCATGCAGTCTCCGACGTGTTCAAGGGCAAGTTCCTCGAGAGCTGGTCTTTGTTGACCACCGTCCGCAAGCCCATCATTGCTGCTGTGAGCGGCTACGCGGTGAGTCCGGATGTCCTACTTTCCCCGTTTGCTGCACCTCGTCCCGAATACTACCTGAGGGTAGTGTATATGGCCCTTGCAATGTTTCCCGGAACGTCCGAGTTCTTTCGCTTGTCTTTTGAGCCCACTGCAGACTGTGCGAAGCCCCCTTCCCCTCTGTCCTCCATACCTCCCCTGTCCATTGGATTGAACATACCTCGCGCTTCATTTTGCACGATGCATAGCTACGTCTTATGCTGTCGCTCATATCCTTGAATGTCACGCTGCTCAGTCTGTGCATGCTCGTATACTGAACCGCCTCACTTTCTAGCTCGGAGGCGGATGTGAACTCGCCCTCATGTGCGACATCATCCTCGCCTCGCCCACGGCCGTCTTCGGGCAGCCCGAGATCAACATCGGTGTCATTCCTGGCGGCGGCGGCACCCAACGCCTCGCACGCGCCATCGGCAAGTCGCGCACCATGGAAATCACGCTCACCGGCCGCAACTGGACCGCGAAGGAGGCCGAGCAGTGGGGCATGGTCTCGCGCGTCGTCGCCGAGGGCGAGGGCGAGGTCGTCAAGGAGGCCGTCAAGATGGCCAGCGTCATCGCGAGCAAGAGCGCGATCGCCGTCCAGGCGGGCAAGGAGGCCGTCAATGCCGCATACGAGCACACCTTGAACGAGGGGCTCAGGTACGAGCGCAGGATCTTCCATTCGCTGTTCGCGACCCACGACCAGAAGGAGGGTGAGTCTTTTGCGTACTTTGCTGCATTGTGTCGATAAACGGTGCTGACGGTGTTTGTGCAAGGTATGTCTGCGTTTGCTGAAAAGAGGAAGCCGACCTGGACCCACTCTTAAAGAGCCACTGGCTGTGTACGCTTAATTGTATCATAGGGCGGAATTTTACAACATTGCTTGCTGTCGGGTTTATCGCACATCGCGGTCATTCCCCTTCTGTAGCTCACGATGGGCGCATAGTTACAAATGTGCGCGCGCTCACAGGGTAGCCATTAGTCATGATGTGGAGACGATACATGTCCAGCACCTGCTGAACTGAGGTTCCCTGCAAGACCAGCCGCGTCGCAATTCAAGCAGATGTCGCCATTGTCGCAGATGGCCGCGCAATGGAACCTCTCCTACGATCTCTTGCAGCCAGGGATAAGCGCACTACACGATGGGCAAGTGTGCTGGAACTTACTGTGAGCAATGGGGATTTCAGCTGTAGAAAGCTAGTTTATAAGCGTCTCGTCGATCCTACTCGCGTAGATTATTGTGGCGCCGCTCAAATTAGATCAACAATTTGCTTACACCTTTCCAACTCCGCCGACTGCGATAAGCTGGCCATCGAAATAGCCGCGTTGCGCCTCCCCACAGGTTGAACGTTAACCACTCCGAGCCTCATCGATATATTCCTCACCACAATGGCCAGACTATCCCTCAATTTCATCTGTCCTGACTACAATCTATGCCACATATTTACCGTCTCTGTGAATGCGTCGATGATAGACATTGAAGCTGCGTTGGCCGACAGTGTACCTGGTAGCCTCAGTATATGGCTTGTACGTCACTCTCCCCAACAACACAATTTCCGATCATGCAGACACTTGTGTTTTAGGTCGATCACGGCAAAATCAACGTTGACAATGTTGTTGAACTCGCCGACGTGCGGGAGGCTCTCCCTGACGCCAACGCCAAGTATCTGCTTAAACCGACGCGCAGCCGTTTCCTAGTTTGGTGGCAAGGGATACAGGAGGATGACATCCATCTGATAGTAAGACCAAGTAAGTTCCCCACACAATTTGGTCCCCTCCTTCGTCTAAGATTCGCAGCACGTTATCCCGGAATCAACGTTTTCGACATGAGAACGCGGACGTGTACCGCCATGCGGCCTCCTCTCGTTGATTCAGTTAAGAGCATCATTCCTCGGGGTGAAGGCGATGTCGAAGTCTATCAGGTTGGTCAGGATCTGCGATATCAGCCGTACATGCTAACATTCTCTGCGCAAGTTTCCGGAAGGGACAGCTGTGGCATCGGACCATGAGTTAGAAGATATCATCGAGGCTAAGGGACTTGCCACTCTCACGAAGATAAATCGGGCAGAGTTCTTGACAGCAATCGCTCCTTGGGGATATATACCCCGACAACTGCACTTTGTGCTTGTTCCGCTGAACAGTGAGTTGTCGTCTGTGTACTACTCGTCCGCAGGTTCCAACCCATCTATAGATGTGGAAGACGAGAGTGGCGAACTCGGGGGCTCCTACGACAAGACTACCAGTACGTCTCCATGTTCGGACTATCATGATTGCAACAATCATAGCGGCAATCATAGAATTCTCGGACCGTGAGGTTGACGTACCCTCCTCCACTTCGCGCGATGTGGTCTCCGCATTTGGCCAATTCCGTACTGTCTACCAACTGCTTTGGAAGACGAAGCGCCCCATCACGATGCAGCAGGACGCTGTCAGGTACCTCGATCCCCAGTTGACCGTCAGCAAAACGAATCCAGTCATGATCCGAGACGAGTATGACGATCTGTGGAAGGAGATCCTCTCGATGTTGGCAAGCACAAGCCATGGAAGAGAGAGTGACGGCATGGTCATTCTTGGACAACCAGGCATCGGTGAGTGAACCTGAATCATATGCTTGCCAACTTTGCCGCACTGACGATTACTACAAGGCAAATCCCTCTTCCTTGCATACGCCTATGCACTGGCGTTACAGCATGGTATTCCTACCGTGTTTTGCGACGCGGAAGACTGTTGCTATGTTGCGGATGACGACGGAATTAAGGAAGTTGCCCTCCACAAACCTTATTTATCCCTGAAGCCAAACGTACTGATATTGATCGACTCCATCGAACCGCCCAAACGGTTGAGCAGCAATTGGCGCAATCCCGGAGGCTTCGTGGTTCAGGCCACATCCCCTCAAGAGGGTCGTTGGAGAGATTGGAGCAAGCAGCAAGGTGCTCAGACATGGCTGATGTCTACGTGGACTCGAGAAGAAGTCTCTTCACTGCAGTGCGTAGCTACTGGTCCCCCATACCGTTAACTCACGTTCAGTCTTTCCACAGGCAACTCCGTCAATCGTTGGACGGTGCCAACTTGGACCTGGCTCCATGGACGCAGCACCCGCAGTGGTACACTCCTCTTGAGTTGTATGATATCCTGGGTCCGTCAGCGAGATCCTGCTTCTGGACTGGATATCAAGAGACGAAGCCGCAGAACGGAACCTCTCTTAATGCAGATGTGCTCCACTGGGAGCTCAGCAAGCTGCTGGGTGACCCGATGCTATTTGCCAATGCGAATGAGTTCTTGAAAGCGATCAATTCCGGTTCAATGACGCAATCAAACCAGCGGTCTTGCTTTCACAAATTTTTCTTCGCTACCCCCGCTGTCAACCCGAAGCGCCGCGTGTCCTACTTGAAATACGAGATCCCTACGGTATTCCTTCGACTCTGTATTGCAACGCATTATCGGCAATACGCCAAGGAGGCGCAGGTGAAACTGTTTGGAACCATGTCTCCCCTCGCCCAGGTCACTGCGAAGCTATTCAAGCGGCTTGTTCTCGATCTTCTCGTTGAGACCGACGAAGGGCTGGGTTGCAAGCTCTGGGACAAGAAGACCTTTCGCCTCGGACCCGGTCTTGCGGCTCATCCCTACATCGTGGACCCGAGGAGCTTCGAGCCCCCCAAGACGACCTTCCACCCTGTCGACAATCGCGTCTATGTTGTGCCGGAGGGCTATCCCTCCATCGACGCATTTGTCGTGACCGAGGGCACGAAGCGCGTCACCCTCCTCCAAATGACGATTGCGCAGAGGCATAACCTGCTGACCGAGGGACATCAGGGAAACGCTTTTCGGCGTCTAATTCCTGTAGCGGCTGCTAAATCGCGTAGCGGGCTGGAGCGCATTGTAGTGCACTGTAGCGCTATGTAGTGGGTCTCAAAAATAATATCAACTTCTTGCATGCTTTCAATTCTCGAGTCCATTAACTATTACCTGACAAAGTCTCAGACCCAGCGAGGAGGAGTTTGCCTCGGAAAATCAAAGCGGAGACTCTGGCTTTGACGCCAGAACACCCAAAATGGTAAGCCCTGCACCTCCGGGAACAGTCGGAGATTGTCGGGCCCAAAGGCGCTGGCTACGGCGACTTGTCTTTTTTCGCTCTCTCACTCCTCCATCCCTCTGCAGTTCTGGCGGCCCACCTCCTCTCGTATTTCCACCTACTGTCTGGTCTCTGGGTGTCTCCTCTACCTCGTAAGTACGTCTGCCCACATGTTCGCTTGCTTGCATGCCCATTCACCTGCTCACCCACTTGCTCACCTCGCCCCGCCCGCTCACCCGCTCACCCGCCCGCTCACCCGCTCACCTGTCCGCTCACCCGCCTGCCTGCTCACCCGCTCACTCACCACACAACCATTCGTTCGCTCACCAGCACGCCTGCCCGCTCACTGCACGCTGGCCCGCTCACTGCACGCCCGCCCGCCCGCCTATTTGCTCGTCCGTAAGTCCACCCTCCCACTTGTCCTGCTACCCACTCGTCCGCTCGCCCACTCACTCATCACACAATTCTCCGCTAGCTCACTCACCTACTCGCCCGCCCGCACGCTTACCGGTACGCCTGACCGTATGCTTGCTTACCCGCTTACTCACGCGCTCACCACACGCCTGCCCACCCGCCCCTGCGCGCGCAGATACTCGCGCGCCCGTAAGCTCACCTTTCCACTCGTCCTTCTGCCCGCTCGTCTTGCCGCCCTCTCGTTCTTATGCCCGCTCGCCTGCTCGCCCGCCTGCCCGTCCACCTCCTCGCCCGTCACACTGCCTGCCCGCATGCTCGCTCGCTCGCTCGCCCACTCACCTGTCTGTCCATGTTCTAGCTCATTCATCTGTCCACCTGCACGCTTGTCTGTCAGTTTGTACATCAACAGTCTCAACCGCCCGCATGCTCGTCCACCAGCTCACCCATCCGCCCATGCACATGCTCGCCTGCCTGCCCACTTCTGTATACGTACATGTATTGTCCCACTTCTGTATGCATGTATCGTAGTACTCGTTTGTTACTGAATTCGTTTGTTCTTATCTTCTTATGATATTGAGTGTGACGTGTGCGATAATTTCATATAATAAGAAATCTATCCTTTTATGCATCAAATATGTGGGTCAACAGAGCGCTACAGAGCGCTATAGAGATTTTGGTGGCCGCTATGGAGAGGGGGAGTCGCTACGGTGCTCCAGCCGCTGTGTAGCGCACATAGCGCTATGTAGCGACCAACGGTCTCCCTGATGGAGTCCAAGGCGTCATCCAGATGTTTGGTGAGGCAGCTGCAGGAATCCAATGGAGTATCGTGTTTGTTACACCGGAGCAGCAATGCCAGTCGATAGCGTACGTCCACCACCCGCTACGCGTGGCACGGAAACAGTCCCAGTGGGAGAACCACGGCATCTGCGAGGTTTCAGTCGGTTGGATGGAGATCGGTTCTGGCATCAGCCTCGAATCGGATATGCAAGTTTTGGTGAGCTCGTTCATGCACCCTCCACACTGAGGCCTCTCTCACACTTTTGCGTAGTGCAAGATGATTGAGAAAGACAAGAGAGATCTGGACTCGGCGATGGAAGGAGATGTTCAGAGCCAGGGTGACAAAGATCAACATGCTGCCAAGAAGCCTAACACCGTGAGTCTCGTGCTTTTTACGCATGCTACAAGTGAAGCTAACGTTCACATGCATTATCGGTGGCGTCTCGTCGTTGGCCATTGCAACGTGACACCTCCGCGCTGCAGGGAACCCCAATGGATCCGGATGGCAGTGTGTCGTGAATAGGCGACGCCCGCTCCAAAGCCTCCCCCGTCTGCGTAGGTGAGAGTGATTGATACGATTGCGGTCAGAAATGCAACCACACAAGTGAACGTGGTTGCACACACCTCTTGTTTGTTATTCTCTGCCGTTCGCGTATTGCCTTCTGGGATTGCCTTCGTTTGAACTTCTTACTATATGATACGCGCTGTTATCCCCTTTCCTTCGCCATTTCATTCCAGCTCATTGCCGGATCCAGATCATCGTCATCAATCATCTGTATCGTCACGGTGCACACAATGTTATCTTCGCTGTCCTCGCTTTGCATTCTATCGCTGTGTGTGCTGATGGGAAGTCCGAGATGGCCTTCGGTGAGCACGTGGGATGACTGGGGTGTTTGTTCTCGTACTTGTAACTTACATTCGTATACATGCAACCAACAAGGGAATACTCCGCACAGTTGAAGACCAGGGACAGCCACAAGAAACTTCCGCTGTGGGAGGAACTCGTCGTGGAAGCCTTGCCCTGAGTAATGTCTTTGTGACTGTAGTATTACCTGAGAGGTGTCTGGGTCTGGTTGCGAGTATCTCCCGAGCAGACTTTGCGACGTTTGCGACGTCTTTCGCGATCGGCTGCCACGTCAGCCCATATCGCAGTTCCGCAGCGACCGCCTTTGCGATGACCTCGCCCTGCTGCTCCTGATAACGCAAACAGCCTGGTCAGCATCACGCACATACAAACCTACACAGAAACACACCTTAATCCCGTGCTGCCGCTCAAACTTGAGCCACCATGCCCAGATGTCATCTCAGGTATCGCTCGGCTGCTCACTTGCAGCAACGGCGCGCCCGAACCAGTCCCGCGCCTTCTCTATCTCGCGCTCCGTCCAGAACAACCGTGCGACGCCAGCGACCACAGCAGGCCAGACGTAGGGCACTCTTACAGGCTTGGCAAACGAAAATCACTGCGACCGCGTAAAAAAGGTCAGTCAGTAACGTGTACGTGGTGCGCGACTGACTCGAAATGCACTGACCTCGTGCGAGCACGGTCTTCGCCTGGGTGGTGCCCCCACTGTGGTCTTCCGCGTCGACCGCTTTGGCCCAGAGCACCTCGTTGCCCGAATTTGCCAACCGCGCCTTGTCGAGGAGCGCACGGGCTTTGATGCTCTTGTGCGCTTCCTCGAGCCGGCTAGCGAGGATCTACAGGTTGACGTCTTTCGGACACGCCTTGATCCCTGCTGCATATGCGGCACGTGCGGCGGCGAGATTTCCTTGTTGATGATGGATTTGGCCTTGGATCATGTACAGCTTGGCAAACTTGGGGTACTTCTTGATTGCGGTGGCGAGTGTCTCGAGAACGTTTGAAAGTTGGTCTTGTTGTCGCTCGAATATCGCAGGCTTCACCTAAATCTGTGTATACATGCATGACTCGAGTCCGTGTTCAAAATCATTGCGAATGCATTACAAGTTGTGACTTACCCTCTGGGTGTCCGCGACAGTTCGTGCTCGCACGAGCAGCTCCCGGGCGACGCCAAGCTCGCCATTCTCTGCCTCCAACTTTACGGCGGCCAGCCATATCTGCTGGCTCTCGGAGTTGGCGATAAATGCCCGCTCGAGAAGCTCCAGAGCGGCGGGCACGTCGCCTTCCAGCCACTTCTCATTGGCCCACATTAGCCACAGGACTTCTGCCTGTGGGCAGTGGTGGACAGCCCCCTCCAAGATGGCGTTGAGCGACTCCCTGAACATGATCACATTAGCAACCGGGGGGATAGAGTTATTGCACGGATCGCATACCTCGTCCCACGCGCCTTCTCCAGGTCGGCAGCCTTTCTCCGCAGACTCTTCTTGTCGGGGAACACCCTGAGCGCATACGCGAGGATCGCCCTGGCCGCGCCGATGTTGCTCTTGGCCTCTGCCGCCTCGACGTCGCTTGTCCACGGTCCAGGTATCAAGTCGGTCTTCCTCCTCGATGTCCATCGCGACCGTCGCCTAGATGATGGCCTCGCACGTCCGCAGCGCACCCTCTTTCTCGCACCGCTCCGCCTCCCTGGGCCACTGCTGGCGCATGAGCAGTGCTTGGTGCCGCCGGAGCTCGCGCACGCCCGCCTTGATCGTCTTGTCGACGAGCGCGAGCTCCTTCTCGTGCTGCTCGGCCGGCTTGTCCGCCGCGTAAGACTCCTGCTCGAGCAGCCGCCCTGCGGCGATCGTGGCTCGTGGGGATCACTTTGCGCGCCTTGTTGAGCACGGCCTTGGCTTTGTCGGGGGTCTCGAGGCGCGCGAGCGCCAGCCAGAGCTCGACGGATTGGGGGATGACTTCCACGGCGCGGGCGAGGAGGATGCGCGCGTCGGAGGCTGAGGACTCGAGATGTGTTCGAGCGCTGAAGAGAGAGTCGGCAATGGGTGGGAATCAACCACGCACCAAGACTCACCCTTGCGCAGTACGCGCGTTTCTTCGCCTTGACGTGGTGTTCTAGGTTGGCGGCGGACAGCCAGATCTTCAAAGCTTCACGCTCTGACCGACGTGTTGGACGGCGTTTGCTAGTATGACCTTCGCATCGTCGTTGTTCTGTAGACCCAGAGCAAGATGAGAAACGTGGAAGCAGAAGATGAGAGCTCTCACTACTCACATGCAGCCGCGCGGCTTCCGGTCTTCGCTCTTGGCGCACTGCTCACAGCCCTGCTTGATGAGTTTCTGCGCAGCGACCCATCCATTCCTATCATCTTGACACCCGTGCGGAGCACGGGTTGACGTCTAGTATATCACAATGCATAGACAAATATGCACGTACCATAGGGACGAAGGGGGCTGCTACCCACGCAACTGGTCTCCTAGGTATCGACGGAGGCAGCTGCCTGTGATCATTCAAGTTTGAGAGGAGCAGAGCGTTGAGTTCATGTGGGGGGACTGAGAAGTCGACACACATGCGTGCCGCGAGATACGAGAGGCAGAGGGTGTCAGTTTCGTATAGAACGGCCACGTCTCGTGAATATGTCGGTAGCACGGCCGGGCCTACCGATCTAACCTTTAGTATATAGGCCCAGCACCTCACAACGAGACGTCAAGATTGCTCCTGACGTCGGCGCAGACATTCACTGCGTACCGTGTGAATTGACGGTCCTGAGTATAGCATTTGCGGTTATGAACGTGACACACGTAGAACTGTCAGCCCATCGCGAATCGGGAGAGTACTCAGCCCGAAAGTCGCGGTGCTTATCTGGAGAGCAAGTCAGTAGGAGCGGTGAGCTCTGAAAAAGAGACATCTGAAACGCACATGGTGAGAGTTGGAGTGGATGCCACACCACAACCGGTGTCGACACGAAGGCGACGCAGGTTATCCGCAGACTCGCCCAGCCACATAAGACTGCGGAAGGTCTGCGACAGTTATATCTAGCGCCACATACTAGCGCAGGTCAAGGGGGCCGAAGGCCTGGCGTTCGATGACAAAGCCCTCGTACATCCCGGAGTTCACAAGGGTCTTGGGTTCCCGAGCACCATGCCGGGCTGAAACAGACAACCTACAAGATGCTGCTGACGCCCCAGTGAGTGTTGTTCGTCAACCGTGCTGTGATCCGCACTGGAACATGTTGTGGTTCTTCCTGTGACGCTACCGCTCGTATCAAGGCTGATAGCAGGATCCAAGTAGTACTGTAGGGGAAATGTGCTCTGTACGCAAGTGTGTGGAAGTGACTCAAAGAACCGGGAGACCTCGCCCAGATTGGCATCATTGCTTAGTCATCACTGGGTCTACGACTCGACGCGCTGGCAGTGGTGAGTTGTCGTGCAGATATCTTCCGCTCTCCCTGCACCCTTCCTAACTTTAATCCGACAGCGGCCGCCGAACAATATCCCACATGGTGGAACTATGTGAAACTCAATATGAAACTTCGATAAGTAAGCCTCACTCTCTGAGCACTAGCCAGACCCGCGGAATCTCCGGAACGTTGTTCCTGGAAGGATCAAGATCGTGAGCCTCCTCCGTAGATCAACATTGACGGTACGCTGGCTAGAGAGCCTTTCGGTCTACCGATGGTGCGTACTGTACTTGCGCTTCCAAATAGATTGGTAATGTTCAATTGGCCTCTATTTCAATACATGACAGCAATTGAGATGCACGCGTCTCGCTCATCGTCACGGGTGCACATACTACACGACAGAAGCTGATGCAGGACTACAGTATCAACGAAGTTCGTAACAGAGAACTTCTTTAGTGTTCGGAGCGATGCGCTCGCCGGTGGCATGCCCGATGCCCCTGGGGATATATATTCACATCCTGATCTGCGAGGAACGGACCTTGGCGAGGAGGATCCTCACCGATCGCCCTAGAACGATGCAACACCTACTACGAAAGGCGTTTGCGGCCTGTACGATCATCGCGGGCGTCGGGATGAGCGTGACGGCAGTATTGCTGACCAGCCCCGCCGACCTTCCTGCCCACAAGTTGTACGATTACATCGTTGTTGGAGCTGGTCCTGGAGGGAGCACTGTGGCGAACCGTCTCTCGGAGGATCCTCGCCTGAACGTACTACTCATCGAGGCAGGGCCAACGTGAGTTGTTCTCTTCAACGTATGATGGGTAGTCACCGACACGCTTAACCAGTGACGAAGGAGTCCTTGCCATTGAAGTCCCGTACCTGGCTGGGCAGCTGCAGCCGAACACGCCATATGACTGGAACTATACCACAACACCGCAACAAGGGCTGAACGGCCGGGTCGTATCTTATGCACGCGGTCATGTCCTCGGAGGGAGCTCTAGCCTCAGTACGTCGACTGGGAAACAATTTGATATGACGTGCTCACTTACTCGACCACTTTCCAGACCTGATGGTTTGGACCCGCAGCTCTCGTGATGACTTCGACTCCTATGCGGCCGTTAGTGGAGATCCGGGATGGTCGTGGAGCGCGATACAACCTTACTTCCAGAAGGTATTATTGACCATACGATAAGTTGTCTCCACATCCGTTTGACATCGGTACTTCACAGGCTGAACATCTTGTACCTCCCACCGACGGTCACACCACGGCCGGCGAAATCGATCCACGCATTCATAGCCAACACGGTTATGTGAACATCACACTTCCGAACGCAGAGTTTCCATCGGATTCCCATGTCATTACGGCTACCCAGGACTTACCGGCCGAGTTTCCATTCAACCTGGATAGCAATTCAGGAAACCCGATAGGGCTCGGTAAGCGTGGCCTCTCGACATCGTCTTCCAGTATGGCCGTTTCTGACATGAACATTAGGATGGTCACAAGGGACGTACGGCAACGGACGGCGTTCGAGTGCATCTTCGTCCTACGTTCATCCATTCCTGTCCCGAGGAAACTTTGACGTCCTAGTCAACACGACCGCAACTAAGCTGGTGCAGACCGGTCTCACAAATGGTAAACCCGAGTTCCGAGCAATTGAGGTCATGCAATCCTCCACATGTACGTATATCCCAATTTGTACGTTCGTCTGCATCTGTGTTGACGCAAGTCGTTCAAGCGCCGAACTTCACTTTGCACGCCGCGCGAGAGATTATTCTCTCCGCAGGAGCGATTAATACACCAAAACTTCTCATGCTATCTGGTATTGGCCCTACGCCTGAACTCCTTTCCGTTGGAATCGTACCGGTATTCAACAACTCGCACATCGGACAGCACCTCGCGGACCACCCGCGCGTGAGCAACCAGTTCGGTGTCACTCGCCCTGAGTACGACATCACAGATACCATCGGACGTAACACGACGCTATTTGACGCTCTGCTCCAGGAGTGGGAGGAGACTCAGCCGCATCGAGGATTTTTCGCCAACGGCGGTTCGAACCAGGTTGGATGGTTCCGACTCACGGAAGACGACCCGATCTGGGACACGGTGGGCGACCCAAGTACAGGACCTACGTCGCCACACTATGAGTTCCTCTTCAGAGTAAGGCTGTTGCGCTCGGGAGTGTATGCATGCTCACGCCTTCCTTCAGCCAGGGTTCACGTCCACTCTTGGCGAGCCGGCGCCTCCCACGGGCAACTTCTTTACCATCAACACCGTCCTCGTCTCTCCCTCCTCTCGTGCGCATGCATTATTGTACCGGATGACCTTGAGCACTCATTGACTCTACATCATTCATATAGGCGGTTCCGTGGCGCTCGCCTCAGCGGACCCGTTCGACCCACCTATCATTGACCCTAACTTCCTCAACAGCACGTTCGATATTTATACTCTTCGCTTTGCAATCCGGGCGGCCGCACGCTTCCTCTCAGCTCCAACCTGGGACGGCTTCATCACCGGGCAAGCGGGACCCTTTGCCGACGTCGATCTAAGCTCGGACGATGCAGTCGATGCCTGGGTGCGCGCACAGGCTTCGACGATCTGGCATCCTGTGGGAACTGCTCGCATGGGAGCATGCGGTGAGAAGGCGAGTGTGGTGGATCCAGACTTGAGAGTGAAGGGCATCGACGGCGTGAGAGTCGTGGACGCGAGTGTCTTCGTGAGTGCTCTCGACGTTTGCCATTCTGGACTGTCGCAGATGGAGTGCGCTGATCTGGTACGACAGCCGACCATCCCGGCGGCGCATCCTCAAGCTGTTGTGTACGTCTTTGCCGAACGAGCGGCCGACCTGATCAAACAAGGAACGCAAGTATGTTGAAGCACAGTTCAGAAGGTGCGCATCCTCTTCGTTGACGGTAACTTGATCGCCTGATACTGAAGCGGCGTATCATCCATTCTGAATAGCGGCATTGCACGGCTGTTCCTTGTTGCGCCACCATACTACCAATGTAAGTCATAGGCCCCGGGCCGGGAGTACGACGGTTTAAAGGTTTCAAATTTTGGAACGTCTCACTGGCAGAACATGATGTGCGTGCGCTGAATCAAAACATGTAAATGTCAAAGGATCCGTGGAGGAATTGGAAAGGAACACTTGAATGCTGGATCGGAAAGTCAACTCGACAGTACTGTCAGCGATGTTGCAGTCTAGACGACGTCTGGACGGATTAGTCGCTCAGTACTGCTGTCTGAAAGGCGTCTGGTAATGCTTAGTCATCAATTGCAACGTCACAGTCGTTGTGGCATTACTGATTCCTCCGATTCGGAGTTGGACTGCCTCTTCCTCCTCGTATCCACCAGTGGCTCGAATGCTCGGCATGACTGTGCCTGGCCGAAACTCTTTCTGTTCATCTATTCATGGCGCAAGTGTGGGATTGCCGGAGGAAGATTGGAGCCCGAGTCCCCCCAAACCTGAGGCTCAGGGGGTATCCTGGTCTGCAAGACGTCTAGGTGCTACACACTTTCATTGATGGTTCCTCAGTGCCGAACATCATGTCAAGTTCGCCTCATCATGTCGAGCTTGATCTTGCGACGCCCCTTGCGTACCTGTCGACTTGGAATCGGTCGGTGCTGGTGCGAGACAAGCAAAGAGCTGGCAACGGTCCGGATGCTGCTATCTCAAGATACACCTAGGTAACAAGAACACCGTACGTGCACTTACATTTCCAAGGCGATTGGCCGTGCACTCTAACGCCGTTGACCGCAGACATGGCCTGGGAGCACGCGTCTCGCTCGAAGTGATGGGATGTGCATTTACTGCGGGGCCGTCATCAGAGGAAGTTGATGGGCTTTATCAACAAAGTTCAGGGCTGGGAACTTGTCCTGGCGTTTGCTCAGGGCGGTCGCGCGTAAACACTCCGACGTCACCCCGACGCCCCGAAGGGTATATAGCAGACTCCGCCTTGGATCTACTAGAAACGGTCTTCGACAACTTCCTTCCCCTCCAATCGCCGTAGCGCAATGCGTCCCGCAGGAAGGTTAACGACTGTAACATGTGTCATCCTCGGGATCACCGCCGCGACGTCTAGGGCGGCGCTACTCACCAGCCCCGCCCAGCTATCCAGCAGCAAGAAGTACGACTACATTGTCGTTGGAGCGGGCCCTGGAGGAAGCCCCGTCGCAAGCCGCCTCTCCGAGGACCCGAAAGTGAACGTGCTCCTGATTGAGGCGGGCCCAAGGTATGTTACCTTTTGTGATCGACGTCGATGGGTAGCCACTTACTTCATGATCAGCGACCAGGGTGTCCTTGACATCCAGAACCCGTTCCTGGCTGGTGGGCTGCAGGGTTCGCCGTTCGACTGGAACTACACCACAACAGCGCAGAAGGGCTTGAACGGTCACACCGTAGCGTACGCGCGTGGGCACGTCCTTGGAGGAAGCTCGAGCATCAGTACGTCCACTCTCCAACGATATATATATGGCTTGCTCATGCTGACGTCGTCGCACATTTTACAGACCTTATGGTATGGACCCGCGGATCACGCGATGACTTTAACACCTACGCATCCGTCAGCGGTGATTCCGGTTGGTCCTGGAATTCGATTCAGAAGTACTTCCTGAAGGTGATCGCGACTGTATCACCGATCAGTCTGTTCCCGCAAACTGATATCCATGTCTGATAGGCTGAGCGTTTCGTGCCGCCGACCGACGGCCACGACGTCACGGGCCAGATCAATCTCAAGATTCATGGCACAAACGGACCTGTGAACCTTACGGTGGCGAACGCAGTCCTCCCTACGGACTCTCATGTCATTGCGACCACCCAGGAGCTGGCGGAATTCCCGTTCAATGTCGATAGTAACTCTGGGGATCCGCTTGGTGTCGGTATGTGCAGTCTTCCAACGCCCTCTACTGGCCGTTCCTAATCCGAGTTGCAGGCTGGATTCTGGGGGCCTACGGTAATGGCGTGCGCTCGAGTGCGTCGTCGTCCTACATCGATCCATTCCTATCTCGGAAGAACCTCGATGTGCTGGTTGAAACGACCGCAACAAAGCTCGTGCAGACCGGCACCACCAAGGGCCTGCCTGCGTTCCGAGCTGTCGAGGTCCAGCAGTCCTCCACATGTGTGTATCTTCCACCACGCCGTCGTCTCTGCGTTGGTCCTGACGTGACTCGTAGCGAAGAACTATACCTTGCACGCGACCAAGGAGATTATCCTCTCCGCAGGAACGATCAACACACCCAAGATCCTGCTGCTCTCCGGCATCGGCCCTGCATCTCAGCTGCGTTCTCTCGGCATCAAGCCCCTCGTCGACAACTCGAACGTCGGACAGAACCTCGTGGACCACCCGCGCCTGAGCAACCAGTTTGGCGTTCTCAACGTGTCAGACGATG
Organism: Lentinus tigrinus ALCF2SS1-7; assembly: GCF_003813185.1. Lineage (NCBI taxonomy): Eukaryota > Fungi > Basidiomycota > Agaricomycetes > Polyporales > Polyporaceae > Lentinus > Lentinus tigrinus. The sequence goes on from NW_027137944.1 coordinate 111,317, forward strand.
TCACAGACACCGTCCTGCGCAACACGACGCTGTTCAACGAGTTGCTTGGGGAGTGGATGAACACTAACCCGCACCAAGGCGTCTTCGCTAGCAGCGGGGCGAACCAGATTGGGTGGCTCAGGATCCCCGACAGCGACCCGATCTGGAAGACCGTGAAGGACCCCAGTTCCGGACCTACGTCGCCGCATATCGAGTTCCTCTTCAGCGTACGATCTCCATCCTCTCGTGTGAGCGGCGCATGCTAACGTCGTCGCTTCGTCCAGCCTGGAAACGTCCCCAACCCAGGCGAGGTTGCTCTTCCGGACACCGGAAACTTCTTCACAATCAGCACGGTCGTCGTCTCTCCTTCATCGCGTACGTATACGTTACACGGAGACTCAGCAATGGGCCCGCATTGACCATACGCTCTGCAGGCGGTTCCGTGACACTGGCGTCGAAGGATCCGTTCGTGTCACCTATCATCGACCCGAACTTCCTGAACACCACCTTCGATGCCTACGCTCTCAACTATGCCGCCCGCGCCAGTGGCCGTTTCGTCTCGGCGCCCAACTGGAAAGGGTTCGTCACCGGACAGGCAGGGCCCTTCGCCGAAGTCGACCTCACCTCCGACGAGTCGATCAACACATGGGTGCGCGAGAAGACGTCAACGATCTGGCATCCTGTCGGGACCGCCCGCATGGGGACGTGCAAGGACAAGAAGAGCGTAGTGGGTCCGGATCTGAGAGTCAAGGGCGTCGATGGCGTCAGAATCGTCGATGCGAGTGTTCTGGTGAGTACCTTCCGGAGCTGCCACTGCTGTTTTGCTGTCCGAGTGGGCTCACCTCGTGCGACAGCCGAACGTCCCTGCGGCGCATCCTCAAGCTGCCGTGTACGTCTTCTCGGAGCGTGCGGCGGACCTGATCAAGAAGGGCTCGTGTGTATGCTAAAGCAGTCTACTGTCTTCAAGCTTCAAGACCTGCATGGACGATGTGTGTACCTTCCTGTTGTCCCCATACTGTACTCTACGGTCCCTCCTATTTCCTTCCCGGCGTCGCCTACTGCGTTTGTCTCTTCGGTAATCCGTGTCTTACAAGGCGCATATCGCCTTGCCTCTCTCTCCCCCTCTGAATCTTTCCTCCGTCTGTCTCGGACTGGCCTCACATTCGTTTAAGTCATTCTCCACATTTCGTGCGGGGAGTGGTGTAAATACCTTACTTTCGTAATAATACTGGTACATTGCGGTGTTCGCAGTAACTATCACATTTCTCAGTCTGCGCCACCGTGACTAGTAGGTATTGTGGAAGGGCGGGTCACAGACCCCCGGACTTGGGGATTCGATCATGTTCGCGTCCAAGAGGGAACGGAATGCACATCCAGGTTTGATCCAGGTTGCGGATGACACTACTTACGTGCCCATGAGTTTCAATGTTCGTAAGGTTGACGTGGCACGGCTCACATCCTTCGTTTCAGCTTGTTGCAGGGTCCAGAGTTTAGTACTCACCTCGCGTTGGTGTACTTCGGTCTGACCGGGAAGCGAACTCGGCCTGCTGCATGCTCAGGCCGCGCGTCCACCACCTTTGCGACTATTGTTCGGAGCGCGCTGGTCACAATGAGAAGTGTATCGCGGGCGGAGACGCGTTGAAGGAAACGACGACGAATAAACAATCACTCCCTGGTTCTACAACTGCTGGCCAGGTCGTTGACCACAACTTAACGGCGTGCAGCCGCTCGACGGATGATACGATGACGTCGCCAAGGGACGTCGACTGTGCTTCCTCGGCATGAGGCGGACATCGCTTGAGGACAAGCGGGAGAAGGCTGCCCCTGGCGAGCCATTTTGAGTCAAGTCGCCGTGCACCGACAACCTCGGAGGCGACATGGACGACGCGGTAGTGTGCGGTCGAAACAAATCTGCGGGCAGGGGTGTCTGGCTGTGTCTGGGTTTCAGTCGGTTTGGCCTATGATACGCGGAGCCCTGTCAGGTCAACGATGTGATGTCAATATGCCTGAGTATCGCTCTGAGGTAGAGGCGCACCTTCACGGTCCCGACGCTAGCCTGCTTGCACAAGCACATTGAGGTCATTGAGAGTGCGTGCATGAAATCAACAGTGGCGGCGACAATAGCGATGTCAGATCTCACTTACACTCGAGAGATGCATTTCCGGATCTTTATAGATGTAAGTGCTCTCGCAGAGTGGCGAGGAGAGATCTGGTCTGGGTAGACCTGCATCTAACACAAGCTAGCCTGCACTCGTCTCCAAGGGCTTGAAAACGCACCGCGCGCATAGCCTTACTTGACGTCGAGCTATGCTACGTGTATACGCGCGAGCTTGCTTGGAGCTTGGTGCAAAGTTACAAGGGTCGCCAGCCGCGTACGACCAGAGTAGCCATGCAGGAAGCGAAGAAGGGTGATTACGCGCACTAGGCGGATTCAGACTCCCGGCAGCGGCAGCGCGGCATCGCATACAGCGACAGAATTTCGGAACGGCTGCGTTAGCGCGGTCTAGGTCTTCATGGTGCACATTGCACCAGGTACGACCTGCGTAGGTAGTCAGAGTTCCGAGCTTGGCCGTATTCGCCCGACTGGATTGTTCTGTCGATTGATTGTCTTGTGTGTATCAGAATGCTTGAGATACAAGGGCAGTGTAGAACTCACCAGCAGTTCAAAGTATCCTGCATAGTGACTTGACCCGGGGACGAGACAGTGCCTAGACCTGAGGAGAAGGAAGAGCAAGGGAAGAGACGCCCGGCTTTGAGGTAAAATACGGTCATGTGATCGCGAAGGGCGGCAACGGGCGAGTCAGAGACTGGAATGGGACTGCGACGTCTGTTCAGCCTTTTTGCAGGCACAAGTCTACTTCTCGTGGCGACAGCTACGACAGCGTGCATGTGGGTGCACCGCACCACGAGCGGAAGAAAGCATGGTGTTTTGGACAACGAGTTGTACGCTTGGGAGGCATCGTGAACTGGAGATCGCCGATGGGGAAGTCGCGCCGCGACGCTCGGGAGCTAAGTGAGCGTGCACCAGCGACCACGAGCGAGCTCCCTCAGCCAGCTTGTCCCACGCGTCCATCCTCGCGACCCGCTCCTCGTCGCAATCATATATATGCGCCTCCGTTTGCTCGGCTGTACTCATACCTCGCCCCGCGGTCTCGTCGGCTTTTCTCGTCCCTCCACCACACCCTCTTCGTCTTCTCCATGATCTCCACATCTACCTTCAAATCTCGCCTCGCCACAGAGCGCGGTTGGGTCGATCCGCACGTCATGCCAAAGTACATGGATGCGTCCGAAGTCACAGGCAACGCATCGTTTGAGGCGAAGCAGCTCACTCTCAACACCCTCGGCGCTTACGGTGTCGGCGACACAGACTGCTTCGCATACACAGTTGGCAAGCGGATACGAATAACGGAGATGAACGTCGAGCAGAAGGGCGAGAAGATGGAGGTCACAGTCGTTGCAGAGGTCCAGGCGTCCAAAGGTGCGACTCTGAGACTGCTCTCTCTATGTCCATCCCCCGCTCAGCTCTTCCTACAGGCATGCTGAATGGTGCAGGAACCGTACATGGCGGCTGCTTATGCTATCTCATCGACAAGTGCGTATCCTTCCCTTTCTCGCATTCATACTCCCCTCATTGGGCGCATACACCCAGCTGTGCATCCTTCCCCCTCGTAGCCCTTGGTGTCCTCAAGAACATAAACGGCGTAGGGGTCACCCAGGCTCTCAACGTCTTCTTCCACGCCCCTGCATCGATGTCAGTCCGTCCTCCTCCAACCGGCTGACCGGCTGTCATTCTCATCCCGATCATCCCGCAGAGACACATGCATGCAGATTACGAGCACGTCTGTAACGCTTGGCGGACGCATCATGACTTCGCGATGTGAGGTGAGCCGGCGTCCCATTTCTTCTTCATCTCTTCCCTATCCGTCCATCCGCTATCCTCCTGCGCCCGCCTGTGCTCCGGCACGTATCTCTGCAGCGTGCTGATAGAACCTCTCTACCCGTGCCGTTCTTCTTCTCTAGATTACCGACAAGAAGAGCGGCCGCATGATCGCCTCGGCGCTCTTGGGCAAGATGCAGCCTGCAGGCATCGGCGCCGCCGCGGCGAAGCTCTAGCCAGATCTGCTATTTTCTGCCTTGGTACACACTCCTCGCTTATGTGCGCATGCTCACGAACCTGTCACGAACCCAGCCAGACCCAGACGGTACTCTGGTACAGCCCCAGTCCCACTCTCCGACGATGTATGGCTACTTGTACCAGTAACGCGCGATGTCTCGCCCTCGCTTGTCCCTTTTGCTCTCGACGTTGCTATCGTTATCGCTTGTAATACTATCGCTTAATGACAGGACGTCCGCCGCCGCAGGCCTCGACAGCGGGTACATTCACAGCACGCCGCCGCACGTGCATGCATGTACGACGACGAGCAAGAACGCGACAACGGCGCACGGTGAGCAATCCCGCAACCTCCGCCACACTGACTTCCAAGTGCCACAGCACCGCGAGCCACACATCCGAATACCGACCACCGAACAACGAATACGCCGATCAATACAATACCTGCTGGCCACGCCGTCATCAGTACCCGCCGCCACCTGGGCCGTCCCATTGAATCCGCCCATCGTCCTTCCCCCGTCCGAGTCCGATTGGCAACGCCCTACCTCCGTGCACGATGGGTCCGAAGTAGCCTGTCACCGGGCCCCCGCACGTGTACGGCCATCCGTGAAGTCGCCGAGATGACTGGCTTCGCAGGTGCGAAGCTCGTCTCGGGCGCAGTACGTACGGCTATGGCACCCGGATCACCCATCTCGGGACGCGGGACTGAATGGTTCATGCGCGCTGCGGCGGTGGCAATGTCCTTGGAACTCGAAGTACCTATGTACGGAAGCCCGAAAGCGGGCGCCGCGAGTCCGCTGCAGGGTAGCCGGTCAGGGTCTCGGCGCACGATGCACGACGCATGCGTTTTGGAATCCTATTGGGTGGGGTGCTTCTTGAAGCCCGTGTCTCCCTCCAGATTCTGCAGGTCTCGAGGCTCGTGCAGGAGGACACCACCTACCACGCCATGGCGTGTGCTGGAGATGCGGGCTTCACATTCTCCGCGTGTCATCCGCGTACCCAGACTCAGAAACCCAGCCTTGCGTACGTGCGTTCGGGGCCTATGCGGCCATATAAGTCTGATTATGAGCGTAAGGGCTACTTAATTGGAGTTCTGAGTGACAGCGGCGATACCGGGCTCGTCCTGGCACGAGTGCTGCTGTTTGAGTGTATGGGGGGTACGTCCCGGAACAACCTCTGCAGGGTTCCTGCCATATGCTGATGGCGATATGACGTACTGAAGTCCAGCGCGGCCAGGCACGTTCTGGACGAGGGGACCTTTTAGGATGTTCCTTGCGGGAAACCAGTTGTCTAATCCAACTCCTCCTGGACAGGCCGTATGGAGTCCTGACTCAAGTGCGTGTACCTCAATCTCTGATCTGTGATGAATTCTACCGCCTTGCCACAGTGTATGCAAAGGAATGGTATTAAATCGATACAGTAGACGATACACATCAGTGAAATGAACGACAGGAACGGAAACATATAGTCCGAGTGCATGACATGACCAAGTGAGTGGCAGAAGACGCCTCTACGCTACCCGAGTCGTCTAATAGCGGCGTACAGCGCCTCCCTCTCTTGTTCTGGGGAGTCATCCACGAGACGTCGGAAGTAGCTATCTTCTCTAGCCAGCAGAATTGCGGGCTTGTCGAACTCAACCTGATCGACGTCAGCAGCTGATCATACACATTGAGTTATGCCATGCATGGACTTACCAGCCTGCCGGCGTCCAGGACCATCTGCAACCGGTTCCAGCGATTAGTCAGGTACGTAACTAGGAAAATTATGCAACACTGACCACTTTGTCATAGTCGCAGATGGTGCGCAAGCGATGCGCCACGGTCAGCACCGTAACATCGCGAGCGAGATGTTCCCTCAGAGAGTTCTGGATCCGCTCGTCCGTGGCATGATCTGTGGACAGAACGTCTGCGATCAGACAAGACAAACGTCATACGCGTGACTTGAACCACGTACCGATCGAAGACGTTGCTGCACGCGGCAAAGGTAAAGAGTAATCAGCACTCTCCTGCGGTTGAATCAAGAAGTCAATACTCGATGGGCGCTCACCTTCATCCATGATGAGAAGCTTGCTCTTCCTGACCATTGCTCGGGCCAACGCAATAATCTGACGTTCGCCCGCGGACAGGTCGCTATCCCCAGAAATCTTGGTGCTGAGCTTCAAGCCATCCTGCGCGCGCGGATCATCCTTCGAGAGTCCTTGAGCGCTGAGCAGTGCGCGGGTGAGTTCTGGCTCCTCGTACTCCGAGAAGGGGTCCAAGTTCTTCCGGATGTCACCAGCGAGCAACTCGGGCTGCAGCAAAGCACAACGAAAGTGAGCCCTTGTACGCGGCGCAGAATAGTTAGCACCTACGTTCTGCGGAATGGTCGTGATGTGCTTGCGGAGGAGCGGGAGGTCGAGAGAACCGATGGATACGCCCGAGTAGAGGACTTCGCCCATCTGGGGGAACCTCGAGCCGAAATACGAGGATAGGTTCGTCGGGATGCAGCGCAGCAGTGCGAGCGTGAGCGTGGTCTGCGCAGTCCTAGTGTCAGTACGCCGGCTCCCGGGTGGTCTGTATGAGTACGACGCACCTTCCCACTTCCAGTACGGCCGACTAAGCATCTCCAGTTCAGCATCGTCGTATCAAGGTTAGAGTGGAGAACACTTCACTCACCAATGCCGATCCGCTCTCCTGCCTTCACCTTGAATGACAACCCCTTGAGCGCAATCGGGTCTTGCTCAGGCTCACCGTACGAGGCGTAGAGATCGCGAACTTCCAGGTCTCCATTGGCTGGCCAGTCGGGATTCTGGCTCTCAAACTCGGCCAGCTCCTTCGAGTACCCGTGTTCACCGGAGCCCATCAACTCATCCTCGCGTTCGAACTCGAGGTACTCTTCAATGCGGTCGAGACTGTTCCTGGAGTCAGTACCAGAACAGTACAATGGTACTTTGAAACTCACTTGACACCTGCAGAACAACGTCAGGGCGGGATGTAAGGGCATGAGGGATCGAGTACTCACCAGCTAGATCCAGGGCGTTGAACGTACGAACCCATTCGAACACTTTCGTGCTCGCAGCGACTGATGGATCAATCTCAAAATCAGAGAAAGCATACGATAATCCACAATCCACTCACTAGCCATACTGAGGGAGAAGCCGATATTTGAGGCATCGAGCTTCGCAAAGTAAGTGAGATAGATAGCCAGAGACACTGTGAAGAGCGCCGCCATCGTGTCCACTCGTACGGTCATCCACCTGTCAGGCCGTCAGCGTTAGCAGATGAGTATGAAAAGATGTAAGTAAGTGAGCGCACCTGTTCAGGTTGAAGAACGTGTTCGACGCCCTAGTCCAGCGATCAATTCGCCCATACATCTGCTGGCGGAACCGCTCCTGGACCCCATAGGCGCGCACCGAGACTGGTGCAAAGTCAGACATTGGACAAGACTTCATGAAGTCGTATAGGACTCACCTATTCCGGCCAGTGTCGTGTTCAGCAGACCGAGGATCGGCGCACGGGTGCCGGCCTCCTCCTGCTTCACGGGACGTTGTGCGGCCATGTACACCCTGGCGCAGATAGTACCAGCGATAGCAACGACGGCAACTCCGATCGTGAAGACAGGAGCAACGACCATGACCATAATGAGCCGCACAACCAAGAAGGCCGTGTAGTCCAGAAGCGTGAAGAGGAATGGCACGATCTGTCCGTCAACTACGAACACTCGTGAGTACAGGGCGATGATTAGAGTGAGACTGCGCTCTTACCAGCACCGATGTCACCCGTGCAACGAGCGATGATCTGAGATGTGGGTGTCTGCTCGAGCCGTCTATGGGAGCATCAGACACGCATTCGGAGTACATGTCATATGTAAACTTACCTGAGTGTAGTGCCCAGCACAGACTGTATCAGCTTCCTGTGGATAACAGCACAGGCCCGAAGGGAGCCGCTCATGTGCATGGCCCGGGAGGCGAAGTCAGAGATCGTAGCGGCCAGAAGAAGAGCCGAATAGAGCCCCAAGAACCTATGGGATTAGTAAATCAATACCACAATGAAGATCAACACGTCAAGGGATTAGCATACCAAGATACCGAGACACTCGACACCGGCCCATGCGAGTACTGCTTGGCCCAGTAGCCTAGCAACCAAAACTGATTGAGAAAGTCCGTCAGCACCCACATCTCATGGAAGGTCGCAGAACTCACTTGAGCGTTGACCACCAGATTAGACAGCAACAGAGCGCCAAGGAAGAGAAGCCAGTAGAGCACCGGATGAGCCGACATGTTCGTCAGAACCAGAAGCCCTGCACATTGTGTGAGAACGAGGGGCTATGAAAGAACATCCAAGAACTCACAGGAACTCGCACGGGGCGAATCCTTGGGCTGAACCGACCGGCATGCCTTAATCGTTTCCGGGATCGCAGAAGGAACGTCCTCCGCGAGCCTGATGGCTTCCCATGCATCGACTGCAAAGACCTTTGTGGGCGAATCGACATCGGACATGCTCCTGCTAGACTCCACGACGGTCGACGATGCGAAACTGCTTGCGTCTCCAAGAAGATTGTCGGCGAAAGCGCACTTCTCTGCTAATTTGTCTGGGCAAGTCTCATCCGAGCGTATGATCCCTCCTGGGAGCATCCCAAACACCCGGTCGGCATGAGGACGAACTACTGCGACGTTGTTCGACTTATCAACCAACATGGGGAAGGGTACGAAGTAAGCCACGTAGGATGCATGACAAATTGCACGGAGGACGCACCACCAGAACCACGGTCCTTCCACGGAGAAGCTCTCCACACAAGCAGCGGTTGACGATGAGCATGACAGTGCTGTTGTCAAGGGCAGCGAGGACCTGTGTCGCTAGTTCAGTATCAAAATGAATGGAAGGATGGGAAGTCCTACATCGTCGATGAGCACAATAGGACAATGCGAGTAAACCGCCCGTGCGAGGGCAATCCTAGCCTGAACACGGTATTAGCAAGTTATTACATACAGACCATCAGGTCTCCAACCTTCTGTCCGCCGCTGGAAACGTCTAAGGTGAGTACGTAGATCGCAGCGTAATTGATGACGACGTACCTCAAAGTGACACCCCGCTCGCCTACGTCAGTCAAGTCGCGCTTGGTCCATCCTTCGACATCAGGTCCCAGAGCGCATGCGTGCAGGGTCTTCTTGTATCGCTCCTCATCGAATGGCGTGTCAAAAAGGATGTTGTTCTACAGTTTCATGTCAGATCACAGCACCAACAACTGTGTGTGGCGATTGACGTCCTTACCCGAACGGTATCTTGAAGGATCCACGGCTCCTGTGCGACATACGCAATTCCTCTCGCACAAGACCTCGACTCGAAGACAAATGAGTCCGCTCCGGCAGGCATATAGTGCATCTCGCCTGCCGAATTCAAATTATGAGCTGCAACACCGAAGTTGATACGTTGCCGGAGCACATACCGAGAAGTGCCATGAGCAGAGACGTCTTCCCGCAAGCCGTAGGCCCGTAGATGAGGTTGAGCCCCGCGCCCTTGAACCGCACTTCTCCCGTGACATTGAGGCAGAACTGCGGGTTGTCCTGAAGATGCGCCGTCGCGCCGGTGTCCGTCCAGGTGAAACGCGCGTTCCGGATCAAGATGTCTTCACCCTGCTCGTATGGTGGTACTACGCCCTGGTCTGGATGTGAGAGTTGATCCAACAATTCCGACTACAGATGCGTCAATGGTAATGTGACGCATGACTGAAACGAAGATACGCACCTCACGGAAGAGACGATTGATGCGGTCCAGAGACACCTTGCCTGAGGATGGCATGAGCATCATGATCACCAGGCAAAGGCACATTACGCAACGTACCATCAATGAGGATGGGTATCCGGAACAGCAGGAACCCGAGCTGCGCCCGCAAAATTTCGAAAACTGATGGAGTAGTTGAGTATATGCCGTATGCGATGGTCGCAAATTAGACTCACGGGCGATAGATGAGAAGACCACGGAAGCTGCAAGTCTGTTAGTCATGCTATGTTCAGATTAGAAGTGCCCAGTATGTACCTGAGAGCTCTCGGCCCATGACCAGGGTCTGCGCGAAGCATGAGCAATCGATGCAGGACTCTAGAGTAGAGAGCTACTCACGTATGTGGCATAACTCGCTAGCATGACCAGAAGCGGAATGAACGTCCTGACGCGAAACATGTTAGCAGCCCTGGCGTGCGCGCGAACGACGCAACTCACTTGATGAAGTTCATCCATATCTGCGTCACATTGATCTTGCGGGTTAGCTTGAGCTCTTCCACCCTCTTGGCCTCAACACTGGAAGCCTGCTCTGGCTCCCAGCCGAGAAGTTTGACGGTGCGGAAGTTCTTCAACACTTGGTAGAATGACATGATGAGCATCCGTTGTTCTGAGTAGAGATGCAGAAGTCAGGATACGCACTCTGTATGACCAGCGTGACCCGTTGATCGCTCTGCCGTAATAGTCAGTACTCATACATATTTGTCGTCGCGAGGTGAGAGATCCTACCTGTTGCTTCTTCTCCTTTCCGTATTTCCTCGCAAGGTCATTCAGCCAGTCCGCAAAGGGAAGGAGGACGACCATAACGGCAACACCTACGAAGGTGCTGGCACACGAGTGGACCGTGAGAATATATCCTCTACGAACATAGAGAGTTGAACTCACCTCCAGCCGAGGATCTGGTAGAGGAAGTACAACGACAAAGCGATCTGGAGCGGGGTCTCGAGGACTGCAAGACATCGGTGAGCAAGGCGTACAAAACCAGACAACACAATACTCACAGACAAGCCACAAGAACGTGCTCGCGTCTGTCACAGTCTTCAGATCGGTCGTGACCAAGTTGTTAATCGCCGGCATGTCCTCGTGCGTCTCCTCGTCGGGATGAGCGCGCTTCGCTTGCGCCGTTCCAGGAACAAAGGAAAGGATCCTGCCGACCGCCGCAGAGATGAGCTTCGCGATAGACACGGCCTCACGTGGCCGAGGCTTTCCCGTGGACTTCGCCTTGGAAGTCTTAGCGCGCATCCGCAACGAATGGTCGTACATGAGCTGCGTCAGGACAGCTTGCGTCCGCATCACGACAGTGGTCTAATGACATATGAGCAATCCTATTAGCCTCTGCACAGCCTGCCTCATGTCGTCTAGAACGCACCGATACGTAGTGGTAGAATTGCATCGCAAATGAGACCGTCATCGATCCAAGGAGCAGGGCGGCTATCCAGACCCAAGGACGGATAGTTTCGCCATCTGGCCCGTTCTCGATATGGCTGTGAAATAGACGGTTAGATAGACTACCGAGCGTGGCATCAATATACGCACGCTAGGATATGTCGGATGCTCAGCGGTGCCATGAACGAGGCAAAGCTCTGCAAGCAATATATCAGCTGGGTTGAACAGCGTTCGGCAGACTGAATCACATACGGCGAGCGCAACCATTGTTCCCATGAGAGCTTCCTCCCATCCTAGGAGACGATCGCGGGACCATATAAGCATACAAGCTGTGCATCAAGTAAGGGACACTCACGGAAGACCCACAGCAAACCCCATGCGACGTTCCACCTTTTCCTCTTGTGGTCGTCAACCTCAGCCTTTATCGGATCCACGTACTGAGAAGTTCAATACCTGTGAGTTTCATCACCATCGCTAGAAGATCATGCAAGCTCGCACCTTGTAACTGGCCTCGACCATGTAGTCCACGTGGCGCTCTTCCGGGAGAGGAGGGAGCTGTTCCTGTTCCAACTTGCCATTCGTCGCGTGTAGCTTCGCGGAGAACCTGATGAACGAGTCCATCCACGCGTACGTCACAACCGACAAGATGGAGGCCGTCTGATCGACTGTGGCGTCCCATACGGGTATTCCAGGCGGCGGTCGGCGCGGAGAGATGAGAGGAAGGACCACAGCAGCAAAGGTGAGCAGTGAAACCTTGACCCAAAGAATGATACCTTCATGCGTATCCGCTGGGGTGCGACTGTATGTGGCGAGTGGCCACACGTCGCAGTACATGTAAACCGCCCAAAGGATGAGGAGAATGATGCCCTTCTGCACGGCAGCCAAGCGGGTCCAGTGAAAGGTGTTCGAGGCAGCGAGAAATCCAGTGTATGCCTGAAAGTGAGGGTCAGCAGCTATGGCGTTCTGAAGTCCAGATATGACTTACGAAGGCGGCCGACTGGAAGGCGTGGATAGTGAGCTCCATCGCATCAACGTCTTCTCGAGACGATGCTCGCAGCTCTAGGACGAGCGCATATGCCGAGAACACGAAGAGCGCTAGCACGCAGATGAAGGAGAGGGTATCGTAGAGCACGTATGAGCGAGGTTTTCCCGCGCTCGTAGGAGGTCGGAGTCGGTCAGGATGGTCTCTTCGGGCTTCGACAAGGCTGATATCGTCCATGGTGGTTGGGACAGAGAAGAGTTGGGTAACAGACAGCAGGTGGGAGAAGATAGGCTCGCAGGCTGGAGGGATGAGGGCCGCTGACGTATTTATACTGAGAAGGGGAAGGTGTGGCGAGGGTGGGCGCGCGCGACGAGGATGTTATGAAGAAGAGAAACAAGGGCGCCCACAAAGCAACCGTCGGGGTATCTGCACACTAGGATATAAGTACACAAGGCTTTTGTTGGACAAAGAATGCGAATCAACGGGACAAAAGGCCACGGTGTTTTCGCTATAGCCAGGGGGCGAAAGTGACCAGAAGCAACTTCGAAGCAGGTATGGGAAGTGAGAGCGCGTAGGCCAGGGAAGTTGGTATTCATTCAATTGAGACACAGCCGCACAGCAGAGACAAAACTGAGTCGACCAAGCGGGGTGTCCAGTCATACGCATTGGCCTGCAGAGCCTTCATTCTGAGAGGAAGCAAGATCCAGGCGGTACGCCATACCGTCCGAGTCGATTGTCGGGGAGAACTCACAAGTCGCACAAGGCGCCCCACAACCAGTCGGCGGGAGGCTGTGTCTCCGAATTCTAGATCCGCCTCCCGATTGTCGAGCGCGGCGGCGTGGCGGCAGCGGGTACCACTCCAGCGGCGGGAGCTCGAGGCTCGCCTTCTACGGCGACGATGCATGCTGTTGGGCTATGCCCGTGTCGGATGGTACCATTTGCCTTCCATGTAACCGGTAACGGGATACGCTACCATCGATATGCTCGCAGTTCCCCTCCAAAGCTCATCACTATTCACTGCAGGCCGCCGCGTTGTAGGCAACACGAAGCATGCCATCCTTCCAGGTACAGATCATGATACACAGGTACTCGAGCATCTCACTCGATGCGTTCCGGCTTATCTAAAGGCGGCGAGATGATATGTGCGCGTAACTTGCCCGAATTGTCACGTAACCGGGACGTTTGCAGTACTTGGGGGTGCATCGCCTCCCTCCGAAGAAAGGATGACTCTGAGGAGACTCATATCGACCGATTTGTCAAGGCTCAAATCTCTTCAAGGCTGCAGATATTCGCCTCTCAATGCGCCTACGAGGGCTGTGGCGAACACCGCCGCCGGATCCTGGATAGCTTTCGTGTATGCGCTGTGTGGCAAAACAGACACCACCATGCACCACAGATATCCAGAAGAGTTCGGGATGTCGCACTGAGCCCCCTGTAGTCGGTCTGCGCTTCGCAGACCTCACCGCCTCCCGCATAACATACCAGTGCCGGAGCAGACACACGAGACGCAGGTACGAGCACTCACCTACTTGCCCTTCCTTTGCGAATACAGCGTTGACAACTTGGAAGCATGGAGCTTCATGGGTGAGTGTGCCCTTAAGTACCCTGCCAGGTGACAGATAAGCCACTTGCCTGAACTGCCGCAGCAAGTTGGCCAACACTCACCGCTTCACCTACCTGCTTCAAGGCCGGTTTGAACCTGATAGCGGGGTTTGATCGTGAAAGCCGGTGTGTGTAGGAGGTTGACGTGCTATGGTCATGGATTCGCCGCCCAGCGACCTACTTGGCATCGCAGAATGTTTAAGTTGACTTTCGGAAGAATGGCTGACGTCACGACGAACCGCAGGTTTTTGGTAGTACACAAGCCTCGTCTAAAGCCATTATGATCGCAGAGGACTTTAAGTTCAACTTCAGTTTACCTGCGACGACAAGAAATGAGAACAGTCCAAGCTGTGAGCGCGCTGAGAGTCGGGGACGCGGCGGCACTGTTCACAACTCCGAGCACGGCGCTCCGCGGCTGGCGGACCGGGCCCGGGACACTTGGGTCTTGTCCATGAACGTGAAACTGGACCCCCGACAGCACACTCGACCATGACCCATACGGCGCCCCGAATGCACAGGCTGCGGACAACTGAGTTCTTAGGAGGCTGAAAGAACGTTAATAGCAGTGCTAGCGGCTGCACGGAGCCATGAGAAGGGTTTCGCAGGCAACTTTGTGCGGTTACTGCCAACTGCCAAGGACAACCAGGTGAGATGTCCGGCACGCCGCGCTCCCTCCCACTCCGAAGCCTTTCGGAACAGAGATCAATGGTTCTTGACACTGGTAGAGCCCGACCTGCTATGCATCATCCATCTTATGTAGCAAGTGGATTTTGTTGATGACTATTCATGTATGGTCCGGTCATCCACTAGGTCTCGGAAGAAACACATATGACCATTTATGCAGTGCTGCAGATCAAACCCGTGTTCCTTCCTTGCAAGCCTTTTTCCTTGATATAGGGCATATGAGACTGATATGTGCAAAGCGGCTAAAGGAAAATGTAGAGCTCATTCCGGGAAGCATTGGGCAAGCCGGAAATCCGTCACGCTGCGCTCGCTGCGTTTGCCATGGCGTACAGCTTCTCTCTATCACCACTCTCATCCACGAGAGCGCGAAGCAGTCCCTTCTCATTCTTGAGCAGTTCGCTTGGCTTCCCAAATTCCACCTGAGACCATGTTAGATACAAACGGCTGAGCGAGTCGGCAGAGTAGAACTCACGATACGTCCGGCGTCAAGAACCATCTGAATAGGTTGGATGCGATGAGTGTCGAGATTATTGGGTAGCTGGAATTGTCTGGAGTACTCACAATCTTATCCGAGTCCATGATGGTTTGTAGGCGATGAGCGACGGTGAGCAGGGTCACGTCCTTCCCAAGCTCGGTCCGGAGCGACGTCTGGATGATGGTGTCCGTCTCGTAGTCTGGTCATGGGTGTGAGCTCACTATCAATTGCACCCGCGAACAGTCATCGCACTGACCTATAGCAGAAGTTGCTTCATCGAGAATGAGAAGCTTGCTGCGGCGCACGATCGCGCGAGCAAGTGCCAGGATCTGTCTCTGCCCAACGGACAGGTTCGCACCTCCTCCAGCGATCTGGGAGTCCAGCGTGATACGGGAATCGTCATTCTCGTCCTGCACGCTGAAGAGGCCAGCAGAACGGAGTGCGTCGTTCAGGACGGCGTCATCGTGCTCTGAGAAGGGGTCGAGGTTTTGGCGGAGAGTGCCGCTGAGAAGCTCGGGCTGTCGAGAACATAGTCATGAGGATAGGCCTCGAAGATGCAGATCACGAGGTGAACGCACCACTTGCGGGATGATCGTGATGTTGGAACGGAGAGCGTCAAGATTGATCTTGTCCGTCGGCAGTCCGTCGTAGCGAACGATACCTTCGGTTAGGATGCAACGAAGGAGGGCCAGTGTAAGCGAGCTCTGTAGCGAAATCAGGACAGGTTATCGCATGATGTATGACTGTGACTCGCCTTTCCGCTGCCAGTACGACCAACTGATCAATACGAGACATTGTAAGTGCACATTCGCTCATTAAGGGAGACAGTTACGTACCAATGCCAACTCGCTCTCCTGAGTCCACATCGAACGAGATGTTATGCAGAACATTCGGGCCATCCTAAGAACCATGTTCAGTGCGAAGGCAAGGTCAGTCGAGAGGAGGAACACTTACTTCAGAGTACCGCGCCGAGAGTTCATTGACTTCCAACTTCCCGCTAGCAGGCCAGTAGGCAGGAGGCACACCATCGGGTGTCGGCTTGGGCTCCTGCTCAATGACGAGATACTGCTGAATACGCTCCAAGCTGTCGCCAATGTTCAGTCATCGTGAGCTTTCAGTGTCCATGTTATCGGTGCTCACCTGTTACCAGAAATCTCGGCATCGTTGAACGTGCGGACAACGTGCAGGATCACACCACTGAAGGCAGCTGTTCCACCACAAGCGATCAGAGGCGCATCTCAATTGGATCCGAAAGTGGACGCTTACCAGCCATCGTGAACGAGAACCCAGTATTGGAGGCGCTCAGATGGGAGAAGTAGGTCAGGTAGAGGGCGAGACTGGCAGTGAAGAGTGCACCGAGGGTATCGGCGCGGAACATGATCCAGCTGTTGTGATACCCAAGTCAGGTCATCATGAAGATGCGGACTCGGTACCAAGCTCAAACGCACCGATTAAGAGTGAAATGCGTGATCGCCGCACGACTGTACCTGTCGATACGGTGGTACGCCTCAGCGATGAATGCGTCTTGCACGCCGAATGCACGAATGGAGGCTGGAAGCCGGTTTCAACAGTCGTTCACTCTCAAAACGATATGACACTCACTGATACCGCTGATGGCAGCGCCGAAGTGACCTAGGACCGGTGCCTTCGCAGCGCTCATCTCACGCTTGACACAGAGCTGCGCCTTCATGTATATGTTGCCACTGATGGCACTTGCGGCTGCAACCAAAAGTGCAGGCAAAAGGAATATGGGAGAGAACACGACCACACCCAGCATCTTGAAAATGAGGTACACCGTCACCTCCACGAAAGCCTCCAGAGCTCTCGCGAATCGGTTGTCCACTGCGGGCGTATAAGCGTCAAAACAGTTGTGCCATAATACTGACATCAGGAGGATCACTTACAAGTCGCGATGTCTTCGGTACAGCGAGTGATTATGCGAGCCGTAGGCGTCTTGTCAAGCCACCTTACGCATTCTTCCATCAGCGACATAACGCTCCGGGGACACGGAGAAGTTGCTCACCGCAAGGTCGTACCAAGAACCGAAACGACCAGCTTCTCATGTATGATCTTTGCAGCGCGGATGCTACCGAACACATAGTAGAAGACACAGAAGGCTGAAAAGAGTACCCCGGCTCCAACAAGTGAGGTGTACACAGTCAAATAACTAGACATTGGTCAGTTTCAACCTCCGGAAGCAATTGGAACTGCTTACTGGCTAACGGCCACCTCACTGGCAGGGCGAGTCTCGTATTGTGCAGCCCATACTCCCAGGTACCACGTCTAGGGACGGATGGTCGAATTAGATCAGGGGACAACACTTTGACCCCTAAAGCCAACTCACCTGGATGTTAGACAGGAAGTGCTTCACTGCGAAGCCTGAGATGTAGATAACCCAGAATAGCAGAGGACGCCTCGCGACATTGGCAAGGAAAAGCCTCACTGCAAAGGACAATCTCAAAGAGGATTCGTGTTAAGATGGTACGCTTGCACTCACGAGCATCCCATCCGACGTGGCCTTCCTCAATTTCCTCTGCGACAATGAGCTTGCCCGAGCTCTGTTGTGCCTCTACAGCCTTCTCCGTCTCTCCATCCGCATCGACTTCTTGCTCCACCTTCTCGAGTATCTGCTGCTCCTGTTCGAGCTCTTTGAGCAGCTTTGAGTCGTTCGACAGGGCAGAGGATAGAGATCCTTGGCTCAGGATGCGGCCGTCAGAACCCATGTCTATGAGGAAGTCTGCCACGGGAGTGACCATCGCAATGTTGTGCGTCTATCAGGGTGTGAGTAAAGCGATCGCATCTAGGAGAATGCGTGGACTTACAACCAGGATCACCGTGCGTCCGTGGATAAGGTCCCCCTTCAGGCATTTTTCGACTATGTGACGAGAGGTGTGGACGTCTAGCGCAGCCAAAATCTGGAGAGGACAGTAAGTATAGAATCACCAAGCGGCATTGCTAGCACTCACGTCGTCAAGGAGCACGATCTCGGCCCTTGAATATACCGCACGCGCCAACGTGATACGGGCCTATTGAACGTCAGTAACTTTGTTTCGAAGGTCATGGAGCAATATCCCACCTTCTGTCCGCCGCTGTGTAGAAGCGATCAGTGATTGAGGGTAAGCAAGATGAATTCAACAGCCTACCTCAAGGTGAGCCCCTTCTCACCAACTTCGGTTTGATCTCCGGCATCGAACAGCTCCAGATCCCGCCTCAACGCGCATTGATCAAGTACTACAAGGGGGATGAATACACGATCCTTGAATTGCAGATAGCGATGGTGAGCTCACCCTTGTTGTAACGAACTTCGTCCAAGGGCGAGCCGAAGATAATGTTGTTCTATGTGGCACGTCATTCAGCATACATTCACCGGTCCAGTATCACATACACTCACTTTGATGGTGTCACTCTGCACCCACGACTCTTGCGCGGCGTACGCCACACCTCCATCCCGGGGCAGGTTCACGAACGAATCCGGGCCCTGAGGTATATAATGCATCTCCCCAAGCAACGCCATGAGCAGCGACGTCTTGCCAGCCCCGGTCGGCCCAACGATGAGGTTGATCTTCCCACGCTGGAAGAACACTTCGTCGTCGATGTGAAGTACGAACGTCCGCCTCCGTGTGCCTCCAGGAGTGACGGCAACCGAGGCGGAGTCTGCGGCCCAGGTGAAGGATGCGTGTCGGATTCCGATCGTGTTTTTGTGTTCCTCGGGAACGGAGGCGGGGAGAATTTCCGCGGCGTCGGGTTCCTTTCGGTTGGCGAACTCGTCGATGAGCTCAGTCTGTGGGGGTTGGTCGATTGTGGCGGGCAGGATGATTTCGGTGCTACGCTCACATTGTACAGGAAGTCGGAGATACGCTCCAGAGCGACGTTTGCTTGCACGAGGGGCGTTATGACGTAAAACGTTGCTTGGATGTTGATCCGGAGCATGTCGAAGACTGACAAGCAGCAAAATTGAGTATTAGTCGCGATGTATGTCGCATAGCTCGTACACATACCTGAGATCGAGGAGAAGACCTTTGATGCTAGGATAGATTCAGGGCCTGAGTACGCCTCGATCGCGAAGGCTACGCACCAGTCAGCTCGCCCTTCATGAAGACCGTCTACACAAGGCCTGCGTCAGTATTCCGTCAGTTTGTAAGAGTTAATGCGTGCTCACATAAGTGGAGAACGTCGCCAACATGATGACGATGGGGATCAAATAGCTATGACCCCGGTCAGCGGAGTCCATAGCAGTTGAACCCGAGAACAACCACGCACTTGCAGAGATTGTTGGCCATACTGTACATACGGTTCCTCCTGACCGACACGAGCTCTTTCTCTCGCTTCTCGTTCAGCTGGGCAGCAATGCGAGGTTCCCATCCAAAGAGCTTGATCATCCGGATGACGTTCATCACTGCACCGAGCGCGGATTGTCAGCTTCCAGAGATATGAGTGTATATACAATACGTCTTACTCTCAGTGACCGTTTGAACACGAGAGTCAGTCTGGTGAAACGTGAGCCACAAAAATGGAATCTCCTCGAAATTTTCAACTTACGCGCTCCATCTTCTGACGTTCCGCACCCTGCAAGCGCGTCGTAATGAACCCGGGAAGAGGGAGAGTCAAGAACATGGCCGCGATCCCGACGAACGTGCTGCAAGTCTAGAGTCAGCTGCTACCCAATCGAGCAGGATCGAGTTTCCACTTACCTCCATCCCATGATCCGGTACAGGAAGACCATGCAGAGCACGATTTGGAACGGCGCCTCGATGACTACAGAATCGGGCTAGGTCAGCAGCTGCGTATCGCGATGAACAGAGAAAATTCCCGGCACATACGCGAGTAAACGAAGTTCATGCTACAGTTCTCCAGACTATTCAAGTCACTCGAAGCAAGGTTGTTGATGCGGCCGATGATATTCTTCTCCTTCGTCTTCGGCGCCTCCGGTGCGGCGCCTTTCTTGGCAACCTCAGCCTCAGGCAGCGCCTTGCCCTTGCCCTTGCCCTTGCTAGAGCTAGCCGGAGCGATGGTAGTGCTCGAGGTAGCAGAATGTTCAGTTTCAACGACGATGTCACCATCGCCAGCGTCCGAGCCGGCTGCTTGGGATGCAGTGTCCGGTGTAGCGGTTGCGGTATTCGCCGCGCTGGCGTCCCCACCTTCGCCCGTGCCCGCCTTGATACGGACCCGCAAAGCGTGCTCGAAGACAAGTTCGGTGATAATGGCCTGAAGCCTGACGTTGACACGGGACTGTAAAGCCACGTCGGTCACTTATAAACGTGCAGGTCGAGCAGGGAGCCTAACGTACAGTCGTGTATATGAACCACTGGTCCGAGAAGTTCTGGAAGATGCGCCCGACGAAGAGCAGCGCTATCCAGAACCATGGTTTCACGGTTTCCCCTTCACCGCCGTTTTCGAGGTACGTCAGAAGGTTGTTGATGCTGATAGGCGCCGCGAATTGTGCAATGACCTACGTTGGGATGCTATTAGTGGGATGCTGGCGCAGCGACCGCGTATGGACTATGACTGACCGCAGTGATCGACATGGACGCTAAGGTCAAGAGCTCCACCCCTGCGCAGTGCGGTCAATACAAACGATAGGACGATAGGACGTAATGGCCAAATGACTCACAGAACACTCCTATAAGCTTAAGTCCAACGTGCCGACGGGACTTGCTCCGCAAGGGATCAAGGTACTATGTAGACGTAGCACATGAGCCGGCAAAGTTCCCGTCCAGAGTCGTGCAAGGGCTCACCGGGAAGCTGCGACCGACAATGTTCTTCAAGTGGTCGTAGTCCGGTAACGAGGGAAGCATGTCGAACGGAAGATGACGCATGTTGTACGCGCGCCATACCGTCGGTGAGATGAAGGTATAAGTGTTGAAGGACAAGAAAGAGGCTGTCTGCTCCGGATTGGGTTCAAGAGACTCCTGACCATTGCAGAACCTAATCAGAAGTGCTTTCGAGCGTCGCGAGAACCCCCACTGACCTTCGGATTTACCGGATTGTACTTCCTGGGTATGACTACAGGAACAATAACGCCTATGACTGAAAGAAGGGCGATCTTTGCCCATAGCAATGGTCCTTCGGCCTTGTCGGCCTGGACAAGGTTCACTGTCGCTAGAGGCCAGACGTCCCGATACATGTAAATCGACCACAGCAGGAACAACAGCCACGAAGCGTGGTCATACGCCCGCCCGCCGAGCGGGTCTTGTGAGAAGACCTGCAGGAAACCAAGAACGGAGAGATATGCCTGTGCGACTGAGTCAGCGGCATGCAATGTGGAAAACAGATGCAAGGACGTACGTAGACGGCGATCTGCACTGCCTGCAATGTTCGAGAAGCAGTCAGAGCGCTGAGGGAGATACTGATACTGTCGCTCATCAAGAATTGCGCTACAGAAATGCCAAGTAGAGAGAGGATTCCCAGGAGTTGGATGATACGATACACAAAGATAGCCCATCCCCCCATGGACGCGATTCGGCCTCGAATCGAGGAGGAAGACGTGCTGGCAGAATCATCAATCGTTTCCAACTCAGAAGTGAGTAACGACTTTCGCGTTGTAGACCAGTCCCGGATAGCACTCGCAATGAGCACGAGCACAGATAGACCAGCACCGTATGCGGGGTAGACGAGGGAGTCCTGCCATTTACTGTAGATGCCGGATCGTCAGCTTGCATTCCACATAGCCAACGAAGCTGCCAGCTTACTCATGTATCACCGAGGATACCCCGAACGGATACGAGGCAGTAGTAAGCGGTACTTGTGACGATTCCGCGAAGATTTGTGCGGAGGCCTCCATGGCTTGCAAACCGCACGGGCGTGAAGAACCTGAACGTGGTGGCCGTACGCGTGCAAGGTGCCTTGACGTTGGATAGACGCGGTGCCGGCCAACCGATGTTCGTGCTTATAAGACGGCTCTAATCAAATCGTAGTCGAGGTCTGACTCAGATTAGGTCCAAATAGCGCTGCACCCGGCGGTCCCGACGTGTGGGAGAAAGTTTGAGCACGGCGAACCATGCGTTGTATCGTATGTTGGGCCGATCATTGATATCTTGTGGCAACGATCACGTATTTATGCGCTTAGTACTAGTTAGTACGGTGGAGCTGGGAGAGTGCGGACCGCCTGCGGCCTGAGTAGGTATCGTACCTGCGGCCAGTGGCGTGCGGCGTGAAAGTGGACCGGATGTGCGAGTCGTTAGGACTAATGGATCCGTCCGAGTGTCACCATACAATGATAAGGGATGTCGAACACCTTACTCTGCCTCTGCCTCATCGCGCCGACGTCGCCGGAGCTCTGCGATCTGTCACAATAACCGACCAATTGACTTGAGTTTGACAGCAACGACTGCCTGCAAAAGCCAGGGGGGCCAGTGTGCACAGTGCAACATCGAAGGGTGAACTATCATCTGGACAACAACGCTGAGAACACCCTCTCTTTCCCAGCATACCCTAGCACACAAAGTTGAAGCCGTACGCCGCGATATGCAACCGAGAAACAAGTGCTCACCACATTGCCGTGTCCAAGAACAGAGAGCAGCCTGAGAATGAAGTGAACCGACAAGGTCGGCGTCATCGTCAAGGCTCTTGGAGGTTTTATTGCCACGTGGTAAGCCGGCCCGGGAGTCCGGGCATTGCCAACAGGAAAACTATGTCCTTCAAGTTCTCGCCATTGATGCAAGCTCACTGGGTATACACGTTCGTGAGTAACCCGCCATTAGTAAGTATTCAATATTCAGTGATCGTTGGCATCATAGTAGTACCAATAGAGGATGTCTCCCCACCATCCACATCATCAACAGCACGAAGAGCCCTCCGAGAAATAGC
Organism: Lentinus tigrinus ALCF2SS1-7; assembly: GCF_003813185.1. Lineage (NCBI taxonomy): Eukaryota > Fungi > Basidiomycota > Agaricomycetes > Polyporales > Polyporaceae > Lentinus > Lentinus tigrinus. The sequence continues at coordinate 134,095 of NW_027137944.1, forward strand.
GCCACAGCGATGATGAAGCCTAGGCTCAACAAGCTCACCACCGCGTCCAGAGCATCGGCGAGACACACCCAAAGGACCCCACGCAGCGAAGAGTCCATCCGATCCACAAGGATCAGGTCGTCGTGCGGCTCCCTTATTCGCGGATGCGCTGAAATTCCCGGGTGTGCGGCCGGGGGACGTACGGAGAGCGAGTTGAGAGGGCGATGGGCAATGTATAGTTTTGAGGAGGGGATCGTCTTCGGCCAAGGTCTGTTGAGCTTCACGACGCGCGTGAACGTCTCTTCTGACGCAGTGATAGAAGGATTTCCGGCTTGCGCAGGATCCGTATTCCACGGGAGGGTGCGCAATGACGCGCGGTACCTCGCACGAACGCCCTCCCACCCTGCAATCCCAACCGTATGCACCGTCGCGGCGTCTTCCGTCTTCTTCAACACGAGCGCCAGTCTGCCACCATCCTCATCCAAGCATGGCAGCAGCGCGAGGCAGACTTTTGGCCCAACGGAGAGCATTGGAAACCACGTCCGAATCCCGTACGGCGTGAACTCGTACGCAGGGAGCTCGCCTCCGAGCGCCGTACGCTGCTCCGGTCCCACAAGGGCCGCGCACCGGATGACTTGGACACCTGCAGAGCGCGCAAAGGCTGCCGGGGAGGATGCGAGCAGCGTATGGCGGGTCTCGTCGTACAGCTCCGCATCCAGCGCACAGTCGCTCATACCCGCACCCCATACGAAGAGGCTCTGATCCATCGTGGTTCTGAGAATCTCCTCCTGCAGCCGGAGGAACGCGTGCGCCCCTTCGCCGTACATGATGGGGATGTGGATGCCAAAGAGCCCGAGCAGGGCGTACGCCTCGTCCTCCTGCCTGGTAGTAAGCCGTTTCGCCGCCCAGGACATTCGGCGTGCGACGGAGATCGAGTCGAGAGGGACATCGTGAGTGAGCACGCCCTTGTCGACTCCTGTCACCGCCTCCAAGACCTCCGCGAGCTCGTGCTTCGTTCCCAACGCTCTCCAATCCGCTGAGAGGAAGGTCACGGCCTTGGGGGCAATGACCTCTGGAAGCGTCCACCCGCGCGTATGCCACCGGCTCCAGCGAAACTTCGCGCTCGGTAGGCGCGGGTCTTCGTCGGCTTCGACATCGTCGAGATACGCATAACAGACGGCCGCGTGTGTGTACCAGGCATACATCGAGAGCACCGCATCCGAGACTTCCGCGCTGCTCGTCTTGTCGATGCAGCATAAGTCCATCCAGATGTACTCGATGCCATCTGCGAGCGCGTGTGCACATGCGTTGCGGATCTTCGGGGATGCTGCAAGCAAGATGGAGCCTTCGTTTGAGCTGTCTTGGCCGTCTGCGTTGCACTGGATGCGCAGGAGGTCTTGGTAGGACTGTTCCTCACCCCTAGACCAGACATGCGAGAGGACAGCATACTTGACTTCTGCAGGTCCGTCGACCCAGCGAAACCTTCCGGTTCTTGTGTTCAGTAAGCGCATGGTATGTACTATTAGTAACCGTCTGCATGGTGAACTGATCAGCTTAGGACAAATTGGCATTAAATAGGAAGGCTGACCGGACACTGTGGCTCGATGTGGAGTTGAGGGTCTCGTACACGGACGAAGGAAAGTATGCGCAAGGCAATTATGCAGGTCAGGTCCTAGGGATGAGAACCCTAGCCTAGGGCCTGGTCGGCTGCACAGGGATCCCTTGATCCCTGCCTGCCAAAATGAAATCCTGGGATCTCTCGGTCAGTAAGCGCTGGATGGCTCACCGGCAGGTCAGGGCCGGGTCTGGGCTAGTTGTCACGCTTCCGGCTAACTCGAGCGGATGCACCGGTCCGGTTCTAAGCTGACTGCTGATTGGCTGGGATCTCGAGGGCGCTTCCTGCTGAATGGGTACATGTTTCTCTTCGATACATCTATACAGCCTTAGAATACAAGTAAATTGGCTAAAAATATACATGAAAGTTGGCTTAGTATCAAAGTAGCACATATTGAGGCTCTCAATCAACCGTTCATGAGTATAGTCAATACATGGACCCGAGGCGAACGAGCGTCTGGGCATCACATGACCTCTGTGACTAGCTGTGACCTTCCATGAGCACGGGGCCGTGGGACTCGACGGGGATCTCGGGCTGAACCTGATCCTGTGGGATCCCTGGGATCCGTGCAGCCGACCAGGGCCTAGTATCCTCGTGGGAGTGGCGGCTGTAACGAGGACTTGGGGAAGGCGCTGAACGCTGCTTTAGCGCGAGCCAGCCGTCGCCTCGCAACACGGCCGGATTGCCCCCTCATCTCTTCAGGCTGTACTTCAAGACTCTGTGAGGGATGATTCTCGTGCTCGAAGCTGTTTCAACAACACAATAATATAATTGGCTATGTTTGGAGCGCATCTGAGCAAGAAAACAAAATGAAAACATGGTAGGTACTAGGTACCGTAGAAGGTCGATTCCTCATGGCGTTCACTTCCATTGAACCGTCCTGTTTGTTCTGCGACGGCGAATCATCAGTCTCTACACCGGCGCACAGAACCATGAGTGCGTACCAAGAACACTCGATATCGTGACGGAGAGAAGAGCTGCCAGTGCGCTCAGGATATATCAACATGTGGCACCAGTGTCTTCAGTCGTTCCCGCCTTCCGACCGATAGCGGCGTGCCCTTGGTCCCTCTGAACATGAGGCTCTCCAAACCGTGTCCCTCTTGTGTACGGAGCTCCACGACGGTCACCAAGGCCCCATGCACCCCAGAGCCGTTCTCGCATGTTATGGATAGCGTTCGGAGGACAGGGCATAGGCCAACGTTCTTCCGCAACACAGTGAGGAGATTGTTGCATGAATTGATGTGCACCTTGAGAACAGCGAGGGTTGGGACAGCCTGCAGAATGGACAGCCAATCGCCCTTCAAAACCGACACGCCAATGCCGAACTCGAGGTCCAACACTGCCAGGGATATCGAGGGCTCGTGGGAGAATACCTTCGCCAGGTCGAAGAGGACGTCGGAGGGACCGCTCGACGCGTCTGCGGGGCCCCATCTCGCGGCTGTGATGACCATCGAAAGGACCTCCGATCTCCTCCTGCGACCCTTCATGGACAGGATCCAGTCGCCTGGGCGCGACTTCCCCATGGGAACGAAGCGAAGTTCCAATACATCGAGGGCAGGGATCGTCGGCACTGAGGGAGAGAAGGGTAGATAGCTGCATATACGGATATAGCGGCCGTAAGAGCAACTAACGCGGAGCTTCGTTTTTGCCGGAAAGCGTATCCTCTGGAGGAGCACAGGAATCCATGTATGCTGTGCGCTGTATAGGTCGTCACGGATATAACAACGGCGGAGACACGGCAGGGATACTGGCGAGTGGTTGTGAAGGAGCGTCAGGTTCGAGCTGCGGGTGTCTTCGGACAAGTGCAACTCCAGCACTTCCAACTGCGGACAGGCGTTCAAAAAGTCCAGCAGTGGGACCGTATGATTTACTGGGTCTCCAACTATGAGCGTCCTGAGAGATGGAAAGGCAGACCCCGGGAGCAGGACAAGGTGAGCGGCGGGCTTATACTTGAATCTGAGGGTGAAAGACAGCGACGAGATACGGTGGACGTGAGGAAGGATGGTCTCAATGAACTCGAGGCGTGAATCAAGACATAGCGGATAGGGAAGTGGTGAGGAGCGTTGAATGAAGGACATCACCGACAGATCAGATCCCGCATCGCGATTGAGGCGGTAGAATACGCTCTGGGAACTGAGCATGTCCGCCCAGAACTCCGGCGTGCTGCGTATAAGCTCACGCCATAGCGTGCAGACGTGAGTGGTCCGAATATCCTTGCAACACGAGGGAGAGAGGTATCGAAACACATTCATGAGGATCTCCGGAGGAAGCTTGAGGTCGAGATATGCCATCGCATTCTAGACAGTACACAACTAAATAATTGTGCTCATTGCACCGTAGAGATCCGTTGTGCATACCTGTTGTCTCAATTCCGCGGTATCGCAGTGGGAAGGTGCCAGTACTGCAGCGTACGCAACGTCCAGACGTTGCTCGTTATCCTGTGCCAACGCCGCGTTGTCTGCGGTTGGATGCTTCAAAAACAAAGAACCTCAGCGATACTATAACATACGTAGATGATTGACCAGATAGTACTCACAGTCGGTCCTTTTGTCTCAAATGTCATTCGTTCGGTATCGTAGAGAGTGAGCGTACAGGTCCTCGTTTCACGGTGGGAGGCAAAGAAACGTTGATGTGAACAGGGACAACGCGTGAACGCGTGAACGTCGAACACGAACGCTTTCTGGCCAGTGACACGATGCGGCGGCAGAGACGGCCCGGGTCCCGGACCGGCGGAACTATGTTATGTAGCGCCCAAACCAGCCTGGACCTGGCCGCAAGGTGACAACGGTTGCATTGAACGGTGAACCACGCCTGGACGTAACCACGTTAACCCCAGTTTTCGTGACAGTCGCAGTGTCCTCGCAAGCTCAACTCAGAAGATGTGATCGCAGAGACTATTCTATTCCGGGTGAGTTTCAGGAGTTCTCCCCGTATACGCCAAACGCGCGTTGAAGGTCAGTCTCAGGATGGTATCATGTCGCTGCCATTGTACATAGCAGAGACCCTTTCCCTATCTCACATTGCAGGAAACTGCAACTTATTCAGTGTTGTAGCCAATCAACTCAATTTTAAATCCAGCGCAAGCTTCTGGGGCACCTCCGTGCCATGACGTGAGTGTAGGCTTACCTCTGGCGATAGTGTATGCAATCTGACCTGCGAGACATTCGTAGTATATATTTGCTGTTGTGCAAATTTATCGGTTGTCTCTCTTCGAGAAGTCGATTGCGTGAAGATCGCCAAACCTACGCTCTTCCGATGCATCGCATGACGCTGGAATGATCTCCCCTGCACCCTGGCGTTGCATGACCCATATTGCTGTCAATGTGCCGTAATCCTCGACATCTGGAATAGTACCTAGGTGAGCACTTGACGCTACGAATCATACTATCTTTCACTCGCTATGCCTCCCGGCTTCAACAGCGTAAGACCCATATACAGGTGACCCAAGGGTACAGTCTGACCATGCAATCAATGACTGAAGCGCGAGCTAGTTGGGGCTGACGCCCGCTGCAACGCTGACACGGGCCAAGATGTCAGTAAGTTCGGTCAGCAAAGCTCTGGGAACCTGATTTCTAACACTGCGATGGAATGGATGTCGACGAAGTCTGGTTTTCTCGGCATCTGGCCCCATAACAGGACTACTAGAAGCTCATAGCCATATGACGCCCTTCAAAGGCGTCTACCAAAGCTCACCACCCAATGGAATTCTCCGCCTGTACAGGGAGACTCGAAGTAGGATCTCTTCTCGACTATCATGACTGCTCGCTGAATGCCACCTGACCCCAACCGAATGCAACACACAGGCGCCTGAGATGTTCACGTTCGTGGTTGGGGCCGAAGCAATTTGTCGGACGACGTGTGTTGGCATCGTCTGGTGGTTGGCGGCAAGTTGAGCTCAACCTCTCGGAGAGGTGACCAAAAATCCTCCTGGCGCTGAGAAAGAGTGCAGACGTATACATAAAAGCTCCCGTCCTTCTCCTGCAACCTCAGTGCCTCGGTACTCTCTGAGTTCAACACCCAGCTCTCTCCTGCATCTTGTGCGACATTCCCCGTGATGCGTCTGTTCTCTGCTGTGACCACTGCGGTGGCCCTCTTATCCACCCTTGTGCTCGCCGCGCCCGGTGTTGAGCTCAAGGCAGTCCTGAAGTACGACGGCCCGACGAAGCCCGACTCGTACATCGTCAAGCTGAAGGACGAAGTCTCAAAGGAGGATCACCTTTCCTGGCTCGACTCCAACCACAATTCCACGAGCAGCGTCACCTACCGCGACTGGCAGACCAACGTATTCCACGGCTATGCTGGTGAGTCCCGAGGAACCCCGCTGTCTCCGACACGGTGTTGACGATTGCTCGGGCACACAGGCACGTTCCAGCCCGACGCCTTGAATGCACTCCGTGCTAGTCCCGACGTCGACTACATTGAAGAAGACGGGGTATCGGAAGGCTCTGCGACCGTATTCCAGTACGCGAGCGATCCTCCACTACTTGCAACCGTCTCCGAGTCCCGCTCTGATCCATACATTTCAGGAACAACGCTCCTTGGGGTTTGCAGCGAATCAGCCAGAACCCACGTCTCATCAATCAGAACCCACTCGACCTCAACTTCACTTTCAAGTTCGACGACAGCGCCGGGAACGGTGTCGATATTTTCATAATCGGTGAGATACCCCCGTGTCGATACAGATAACCGAGTACTGACCCATTGATCGGTTCATTGCAATAGACACCGGCATTTACCTCGCTCACGTACGTACCCCGTGATATAAAGTACTTCTTTCTATGAGCCGCAACTCATCGTGATCACTCACTATAGAACGACTTCGGTGGTCGTGCCGTTTGGGGTCAAACCTTTGGTCCTTATCAGGTGAGCTGAACCCCTGCCAAGTTTTTCACTGCTGAATATTCCTCTAGAATGCAGACGGACATGGTCATGGCACTCATGTCGCGTAAGGGGATCTCTCGAATCACAATCCGCGATAGAATGCTGATGGCCTACGCAGAGGGATCGCCGGCAGCACAACCTACGGCGTCTCTAAGCGAGCAAGGCTCGTTGCGGTCAAGGTTCTCTCCGATTCCGGGTGAGTACTCACTTGTGTGTCACTGATCGCTCACGCTGACGCGTCTAAAGCACTGGCATCAACTCGGATATGTATGTCCATTGTCTCGTGCTTCATCTCTGAATCACCGGTACTAAGTTGCGAACTTTAAGCATTGCGGGCATGGACTGGGTTGCTCAGGCGTATCAGCAGACCGGTAGGCCCTCGGTGGCCAATTTGAGTCTGGGTGGCGCGGCTTCAGTCGCTATGGACGCTGCTGCCGCCGGGGTACGTTTTCGTTATCCTCGCGTCGGTGCAACTGATGCGATACCATAGAAAACAACAGCTCGTCAACTCTGGGGTACATACCGTGGTATGTTGACTGCGTGTCTTGCTCGTACTCATCGTGGTACCAACTGAAAGCTTGACTAGGTCGCCGCCGGGAACAGCAACATCAACGCCGCGGGTATCAGTCCCGCACGGGAGCCCAGCGTGATCACTGTGGGTGCGAGCAACATCGCCGATGCACGTTGGGCCTCCTCCAACTGGGGTGGTGTCCTCGATATCTTCGCTCCGGGAGAGAACATCATCAGCCTTGGTATCACGGGTCCGAACGTCAGTGTTTCACCTCTACTCCGGGTCCACTGTGGATTGCATCCTGATATGCGTCGCAGAGCCTCGCAGTCATGTCTGGCACGTCTATGGTACGTTCTCATTCTGATTCTGACGAGATGTGCTGGGGCCCGACCGCATTCGAAACTGCTACAGGCCGCTCCTCACGTGTCGGGCATCATCGGGACCTACATCACCACCGGTGGGAACCTCTTCCCCGCGAACATGGCGCAGAAGCTCGACCAGTTCTCCCTCTTGAACGTCCTCAGCAACATCCGTGAGTAACCAACCGTCCACGCCATTGCCACATCAGACCATGCTGATTTTGAGCTTCCTACGCTTGCTAGCTCTTGGAACGGTCAACAAGCTCGCGCGTAATGAACAGCCTTAAAGGCTCACGCACATTCGCGTGCTCCAAGTGGTATTTGAACGGTGATGATTAGGAAGAAGGCTTTTCGGGAACCTGGTTTGATCAACAATTGCGGATGTAGGCTCGAATTCTTCGGAATGTCATTGATTTTGGGACCGTACAAGTATCCGTGATCGGAATGTTGCGACTGACTGAAGGAAGAAAGGCGTGCTATGTGCGACTGTTAACAGAAGTACGGTACTCAACTGAAATACCACGCACGCATCACGTTCCATGCACATGCCATTTGTTGTGTACTCAAACCGAACTCAGATGTAGAATGATGGAGAGGACCTCTTCGACTCACCGCTGCGAGGGCAAATGGCATCTCCGCAGCCAACAACCCGAGTGAACGTCCAGAAGAATGCATATATACAACTAGTAGCGGGCGTATGTAGACAGTCTATACAGAATGTACACACATCCAAAGCTCCACCGCGATCCATCCCGTCTTACATCCCCTGTACGATCGGCGCGCTGCCCTTCTCCAACGCCGTCCGCAGACTACACGCGTCATCGTCAGCACGCACCAACCGAGTGAACAGACCAAGAAAGAAAAACGCACCTGTAGTCGTCGCCGTTCTGCGTGATGTACCGTACCCACGGGAGCGCCTGGTACCCGCTCTTCTCGACGATCTTGAGGTACCGGACCTGGATGCCGGACACGGTGAAGTACGGGATCTCGAACTTGACCGTGATGGGGGCGCGCTTGTCGAGGGACTCGTGCTCTGGTCAAACGTTGCATCATGGTGAGCGTGGCGCCCGGAGACCATGGGCCAAATCACTACGACGTACCTCCTCGGACACTGGGGAGGCCGAAGTGCGCGCGCATGAGGAACTCGCGGCCACCGCCCAGCTGCTTGATTTTCCACACAAAGGCAGACTTGTCTGGCACGTACGACACGCTGCCTGTCGATGCCTGCAGAGCCGCGTTAGCAGATCAACGCGGGCGCGGGCGAGGCAAGTACCCTAAACTTCGGCGTGTCGGCGTCGTCGGGTACAGGTACGTAGATCTCGACATTGTTCGCGGTACTTCGCCGCTTGAACTGCGCCTTGACCTTGACCATGTACTCTATCCTGCTGCCCTTGTGGTGCTCGACCTGTACGAGCGTCAGCTGGGGTGCACAGGACAAGCGACGACGTCGACACTCACAGCGGCCTCCACCCAGACGAGGGGCTTGACTGGTGTTGACAGCCGGTACGACATGAGCTCGAACTCGCCGTCGGGAGGGATGAACGAGATCGTGCGATCGTTCTCGAACCTCGACAAACGCACGCATTGGTGGAACTTGACGTCCTCCATCTCGATTGCCTTCCCGCGCGCGTTGCGGCCGGTGCTCTCGAACATGACCTTGTCGTTGAGCCCGAGCCGGAGCTCGGGCATGCCGGAGAGGTAGCACTTCATCTTGATGGCGCCGAGGATCTCGGAGCGGACGACGTTGCCGTTCGCGTTCACCAGGAGGTTGACGCTCTCGATGACGTCCAGGAAGACTTCGTTCTTGCGGTAGCGGATGCCCTCTGACCGCCACGAGACGGCGTTCGTGACGGCGATGGGTGGGCGCACCTGGACCTCGAGCTTGTACGACTCTTGTGTGATGTATCTGCGAGCGTGCGTCTAGGAGGGGCGCAGGACGGGAAACGAAGGGGGACGTACTCTTGCAGAATCTTGCTCTCGGTCGTCTGCGGGTATCCGAAGTCCATCATCTCGTCCATGAGCTCATAGATGATGACGAAGTTGTCGCGGATAGACTCCTCCTCTAGCTCCTTGAAGTACTCTACGAGGACCTGGACGAGGCGGTGGAGGAAGAGGATGATCTCGGCGGCATTGGTGTTGCGTTTTGAGAGGGCGAGAACTGGGAGAATACACGTCCATCCTGCGATCCATTCTTGTGACACGATCGACTGTGTGCGGACTCACGATAGAGATTTGAATGCCGGATGTGCATGTAGTTCACCCCCTCCCGGGTGAAGCACGGCGTGACCTGCTGACCCTCCTCCTCCAAGTCAAGCACAATGGGCAAGAACTTTTCAATGTAAGATGGAGGCACATCGTCGCGATAGGACCGTTGAATAAGGGGCTTGCCCTTGAGGTCGAGAATTGCAATCAAGCTGGCCATCGTTAGGACGCTCTCTCGCGGAGGTTGCCTAGGGAGTCTACAAGCTAGGTTATGAGATTAAGACGAGAGCACCTTGAGATAATGTCTGGCCGTTATCCCGAGTGATGCCAGTAGTTGCCAGTGCCAGCCAGAATGCAGACTTCGAGCAGAGAGCGGGACGATGAGCGGGACGAGACTGAGCTGCGGGCGCGCTGTGCGAGCGCGACAGCTATGGGCGCTTACACGTCCATAGGCGGCTCGCGTCGGTGTGGCTCTCGCGTTGCGCCTTGCCTCTTTCCGCCATGTCCGTCTGCGAGCCCGTATGTCCCTCTCGTCCTCGTCGACGATGCCGAAACCTACTGACAAGTTTACAGCACCATGATGCTGCTGCAAACGCGCTCACAGCGTTCATGTGCGTCGGCATCACGGTCTCCTACTTGCCGCAGGTGCGCGCGGTGGCTGCGAGACGTTCTGACAGGGGAAGCTGAGATACATTTACAGCATTGGAGGATCATCTCTGCGAAGTCCTCGGAGGGATTCAGCCCATGGTTCCTGCTTCTGGGAGGGATGTCGTCTGCCTCGGGCATGCTGAACATGTGAGCCTCTCGGTGGTCTCTTTGCCTAGCTCCTAATGGCGGCATGGGATAGTATCGTCATGCAGTGGGGGATCATCAAGTGCTGTAGGGTCCTCGTGAGTGCCATTCATTTATTCACGTTATGACTACTCGAACACGTATGCACCGTCCTGCAGAGCTTCGGAAGCTGTATCGAATCCATTGCGGGCATCTTCCAACTCGCTCTCGTCTGGGTGCTCTTCGTGATGATGCAAGTGGCGTCCAAGATCCCTCTTGCCCTGTTGCTGCGGACTGACCACATCCGTGTTTTGCAGTCTGGTGCTATACATGATCTACTACCCACCAGAGCTAAAGTATGTCGAGGTAGACGTCGACCTTCCGAACGAGCCTCCTCAACACATCAAGACGCCCGTCAAGCGCGAGCAATGGAAGCTTTCAATCACGCTGTCTTGGGTTATCTTCTGGCACATGTGCGTCCTCCTCTAATCGCCTCTCTGTACCCGTTCTGACTCTGGCATATCTCATCACAGTGCGTTCCTCATCTTCATCACCTTCATGCTCCTCTCGACGAATCCCGCCCCGGATTGGGACTACCGTTCGCCTCAACTTGAGCTCTGGGCCACGTTCCTCGGCGTATCATCAGCTCTTCTCGCCATGTTCCAGTACACGCCGCAGATCGCACATACATGGCGCATCAAGCACGTAGGCGCACTCAGCATCCCAATGATGTGCATACAGACTCCCGGAGCGATCCTCATGGTTCTCAGTATCGCCCTCCGCCCGGGGACGAATTGGACAAGTACGTACCCTTCCTTTCATCGCTGGTGGCCTTACAAGATGCTGAGCTACCCCGCGCTCTATAGCGTGGATCTCGTATGCGATCGCGGGCGCGATGCAAGGCATCCTCCTCGTCATGTGCATCATCTTCCGCGCACGTCAGCACGCCCTCGGCCTCGACGACTTCGGGCAGCCCATCAACCCAGCCATGTCCCACGCCACTTCCTCCGATGCCGCCCCGCCCACGACGCCCGCTGTCGAGGCCGCGGTTGGAGATGCAGTCCAGAGCGATATGCGCAGTGAACATGGGGTCGACGTCTCTGCCGGAGAAGACACCCCGCTCCTGACCGGGAAGCAGCACGACGCAGGCTCGAAGGGAAGGGGGCTGTTTGGGTGGCTCAAGCGGTGAGAGTATACCTATATCTTGTCCTTCTCATCTCAGGCGGGAATCTTTTGGATCGTATCGTATATGCTGTGATGTCTAATCTTACCCCGGATCTTACTACGTTCTATTCACTTGAGTTTACGTGCAGGACAAGCACTTGACTACCTACGCCGGGGCATACAAGCAATATGCCGGACGGTACGTCGCCTCCGATCGTGCGCACACGGCTGAGCTTGCACGTCTGTAGCCTCCACTCGGGCTCCGGCCACTCAGGACTCGCTATCCAGTATCGAAGAAGTCCTTCTAGACTTCAATCGATGATAGTAAGCGGTTTCCCCCACTGAGCAGCGCACATACCGAGACTGGCCACGCCCCTCCCCGACCTGGAGCCGCCGCCCGCCACGCTTGCCATGCTCCGAGACCTTCGCAGATGGGTGTCCTTGAGTCTCGGGACAGATCGATCAGGCGGGGGCCGTGCATGAGGCTTCATGCTTACAGCTCGCTGTCGAGCCACGCGAGGAGATACGTCAGCCGAGTGTTCGAGGCGGGCAGCAGCGTGGTGTCTTTCTCCCGACAGAGTACGCGCATGACCAGGGATGGGTGTACGCTGTCGAATACGCAACATATTCCCATGCTGCGGAGCAGTGGGACCGTGAAATCCATCATCAGTGTCTCAGTCCCAGGCTCAGGGCCACCAGCAGGAGGCCGGACGTTGGAGTCTACTAGTACCAAGTGCAGCTTGCCGACTATCACTGAGGACACGGCGGCCATGGCAGGCTGCAAGGTTGTTTAGGATGTGTACCTTGAGGATTACTAGAAGGGACCGCCGCAGTTCCCAGGCTTCACGGACTATGCACCGGAACGCTGGAAGGGACGTCAGCCTATAGTACTAGTACTACTGTGGATCCACACCGACGAGTCACGATGCTCACATCCATCACAATCGCTGAACCACTATGTACTGCGTACGTGCCGCATTGTGGTTTATTCAGTTCCCTACACACGGGTTGTCTAGTAAAGTGCGTCCCTTGATTCCCAAATTCAATGACCCATGTATCCCTTCCTAATAATAATATATCTCCATCATGCATCATGGAGCAGTGCCAGGTGCCAGGGCGGCATGGTTCGCCGTCCTCTGGTACCTTGCCGCTCCTCGCCGCCCTCTGCCGCCGCCGCCGCCGCCGCCATTGCCGAGGACGATCGGTGGGCGGCGGTGGCGGTGTCCGCCCTCGGTTGCCAGGTAAACTGTAGGCACAAACATTCAGGAACCCAAGTCTCCGTCTACATAGTCCGTCTCAACGTTCAACCACATTTCATTACTACTGTATATCTGACTGACGTGACTGGCAGGTGGCACGGCAGCTGGGCGATGACCTCATCCCCAGTGCCCACGGAGGAGTCGCCGCCGTCGGCAACACTGACAGAATTCGGAATGGCAAGGACGCAGGACTTGTCCGTCGGCCTGGCGATCGAAACGCAGAACGCAGAGTTAACGCAGAGCGCAGGACGCAGAACGAAGGACGAAGGACGCAGATCGGAAGAACGAAGCACTCTTTCGAGAGTCGAGGTGCCACCCCGACATCGAAATATTGACCATGAAGACGCGCGAGAGCCGACACGCCTTCGCCTCGTGCGCTGGGCAGGGCGACCCGCTGGGGGAATGGACCCACCCAAGAGGCCGCCACAGACGACACGCCTCGCGGCACAAGGGTTTTCGACCGTGCCCGCTCAGAACTCCAGCACCCCGAGCGTCCGAAGCCGAGTGCCGAGTCCGACGTCGGCCACCAAGCTAATATTGATGATCTCTATACATTTCTTCGCCGTGCACCGTCACGGCGCCGACCGACAGAGAAGCAGCGAGCCTCAGCCCAGAGGCAGCTGGAGGTGTGGTCTCAGGTCTGTCGACATGTCAAAGAGCGTACGTACGTGAGTGCAGTACATGAGACCGGGACTGTCGTCGGTTGTGCCAAAGCTAACACAGCCCAGGAACGGACGCAAATTGCGAGTGAAATCATGCAGGCTGGACGTGACGTTGCGCCGAGCGGCGAGTGGCGAGGGCCTTCCCAGCCGCATCACAATGAGCGGACCAAACGTAATTGGAAGAGAAGCTGAAGGCCGAGGGATTCCTCACCGTGACCGTCGGACGAGGATCGAGAGTCCAGTCGTCATTGGGCTCGACTCGCGGTGTCTTCAACCTTTGCCTCAGCAGCAGGGAAGGACTCTTGCTGCGTCTGCGCACTGACAGCGTGGGCCCTGCAGGCCAGATACGAATCATACCGAGCTGCAGGCTGCAGCTGCGTGGTGGTTCGGGCGGCCGCGCTGCGCGTATCGCTCGATGCGAGTCCGCAGTGAGGTCATCCCTCGTAGCTTGAGCTTGGTATAGATAGCACAGGCTCCTCCAGAGCTGCTGCGTCCGATATGTGGCACCACCTTAAATTCGGAGGGTTGAAGCTTGGAAGGGTCACGGTACGTACGCCGGGAAGAGTGGGGCCCCTAGTACTCGTCCTCCCCGCCACAATTGCTCGGTAAGTTGGGAATGATGCGCAGACCTTGAGCGACGCACGCGAGAGAAGGAAGAGGCACGACGCACCAGAGGATCTAGAGAAGTCTCCGATAGAGACCAGATAAGTACAAGCTGAGAGGCACAGTGCATCTTTGAAATGCACGGAGGGCGTCCGATAAAGCTCACTTGCCGTGCTGCAGCAGCCGTTGTAGATTGTGCGTCGCAGCTCAGAGTTCGCGCTCGCAGACTGCGTTCCTAGTACTTATGTATGTGCTCAGTGACCCTCTTATCGACGCTATGCCGCATGGGTTATATGAGTGGAGCGATCACATCTCGCTTCGAGTCCTTGGCTCTCTCGAGTCTCCGAGTCGGCCTTCGGACGCCTTCATAACCCCGAGTCGCGCTCGGGCGTTCGGCGCCCCCCTCTCTTGCTCCTCCTCCTCTTCATACCCTTCTGCGTTCGCGTCCGCCTCCGTCGCTCTGGACACCTGTGCGCATCTCCTGCTCGGACTGTGCACACTGTCTGGACATCGCCTCGCCCCGCGGATCTCAGAAAACGTACAAGAAGACATAGAGAGATAGATTGTGGAAAAGCATGGTCGCCCATCTCTCCATGGGCCAGGCTGCCGAGTTCATAGGCTCGTCGCGACACGAGGTGAGTCTTCGTTTCGTTTCAACATGTCCATCACCCTCCCCTCCCCGTGCTTCTCCGTGGCGTCATTACGAGCGTGGGTGTGGGTACAGCACCTTCTTATGGATCTGGGAGCCGCTACGCGTACTTATGGCTCTCGAGGACGCGTTGATTACGTTCACGCGCACGCTGTGCCACAGAGGCCTCGGGTGGGAACAGTGCGACCGGACGGACCCATCTTGCTCGCATCTCGCTCAGAGCTGTGGCGTTTAGCTGGTGCTCCGCGCGGTCGGTCTGTGACCCTCCCTCTCTCGTTCGTCTCGCCTCTCGGCTCGGTGGCCGCACGTCTTCGCGTCCTTGAGGCTCGCGCTCGGGGTGAGCATGCGCGGCAGTCGTACCCCCCGCGAGAAGAGCCGGCGAGGTCGCGTCCGGGGTCGACGCGAGGAGAAGAGCCCGACGTCGACGGGAAGCTGTGCGTACTTACCCGGCCATCATCCTGATTCCATCTCGTCTCGTCCCCTCCGCTTTCAATTTCAGTTCCGAGTCTCGCGCGTCGGATCGGGGGTGCAGTCGGGGCCGAGCAATGGACGCACGCACGGCGAGTCGAGGTCTGCGCGCTGCCTTGTGCCGTAAAGTGGCCTGCGTTTGTGCGGCGTGGCGGGCTGCGCGAGTCAAAGTCGCGTCTGTTGTCTGTTGGATATGTGGCTCTGCGCATTCGCAAGGCACGCACACTATCACATCTCAGGCGCTGCACGATATGCATCACCTCCCTAGGGCCGAAACTGACGGAATCAACTCACCTGCGCGAGACCGCCCACGACGAACATCTTATCATCCCCAGTCGGCCTCCGCGCCCGCATCTGTACTCTCTTCTGCACGCCCATCATGCCCTTCTCGCACGCCTTGTAGCCTTCTTGCAACGATACTTATCGCCTCTCTCCCCCGCCAGCCTTCTCCAAGCCCCATGCTCGTCGCTCCTTCACCCGTCGCTCGTTCATCCCCTCGTTTGCCCTCCGCGGACCACAGGCTCACCATCCCGGAAGGGCCGTCCCTCGCGAGCCGCAGGCACTCCTCGCTGTCTCCCCTGCACGGTTCACGCCCCCACCGCTCGTCGCCCCTCGCAGGCCCGTCCATCGCCCTCTCGCACGATGGAACGCTCAAGGCGACGAGTGCACCCCCAACACCTGGAGGAGGAGGTAGGCACCTTTCTCCTCTAGCAGAGTTCTCGACGACCGCCGCACAAGTCGAGGACCCTGGCGACGACGCCGATTCCAAGAAACGTCGAAGACGCTCGCTCGGTGCTGTCCTCTCCAAGATGAGCTTCCCTAGCTCGGCCTCAAGTACGGGCGCCGAGCCCGCCTCTCCCGAGCGCGAGTCTCAGACTCCAGTGAGGCCGCGGCAGCGGTCCAAGTCGGCGAACTCCCGCACGACGCCCCCTGTCCCCGCGGTGCCCCCAGTGCCTGCATGGGCTCACAATACCGCTCCTGCGCGGTCTATGTCCCCGCACAAGCTTTCGCCGTCTTCTTCCCGCTCGCAGAGCCACGCGCAATCGCCTGGAAGCTCGGGCAGCCCCAAGTCATCCCGCCCCTCCTCACCCACACCAAGCGCGCGCTCGAATCCCTCGCGCAGGAGCGTCATCCAGACCCCGACGGGCTCTCCTGTGTCCGCGCGGGCGATACCGTCTACGTCGCGCAATCCGGAGGAGAACTGGCTGACCCAGTCCTCCGCACCGCGCTTCTCCCGCCTCGGGCTCAAGGCGGAGGGTGTCATCCTCCCCGTCTCCGTGCGCGAAGCCCGCCGCCGCTCCACCGCGTCCACGCTGAGCCTCGCTTCTCGCGCAAAGCCGTCCGACGCGCTTTCCCCGCACCCGCGCCCCGGATCCTCCTCCTCGCGGTCGTCCACGGCCGGCCATGCGTCCTCGAACCGCATGAGCATCGCATCTACGTCCACGTTCACTCCTTCCTCCGTCTCCCACTCGCATTCCTCGCACTCACACTCCTCGCACTCGCACTCCTCCCACTCGCACTCTACGCCCGCCTCCGCCTCCGCCTCCGCATCTGGTAGCCCTCCTCGGCGCCACCGCTCGCGTGCGTCCTCCTCCGCATCCGTCAGCTCATCCCTCGACTGCGACACGCCCAGCCTGACAATGAGCCCCGGCCCATCCGCGTCCGACATCTCGCTCGCGCCAGAGCCGCCCTCGGTCATAGCAGTGGACGAGATGGGCGTCCTCACCATGACCACCCCTTCCGTAGGCGTCGGCGTGCAGCTGCAGCTGAACGACGTCCCCGTCGGCGTCATCGGCATCCCCGACCCGGACGTGTCTGTATCTGCATATCCTGCGATCCCGGACAAGGGCAAGGGCAGGGCGCGGAACTACGACCTGGATGTCGACTACGGCATGCAGGTGCTTCCGCCCCTGCCCCTGCTGCCGGTGCGCGCAGACGACACGGCGTCGTCGATCGCCTCGATTGGCTCGATTGGCTCGATTGCGAGCGAGCGCAGCGTGTTCACCGTGCCCGTGCCCTGGACGCGCGGCGCGGGCGCGGGCGGGTCGGTGCCCGCGAGCCCGAGTGGGTCCGAGCGGTCGTCGTACTTTGGCCCTGCGATGGACTTGCCGCGGGCGCGGCATGAGCGCGCTGCGACGGCCCCGGGCGCCGGCGCGGGGGGAGAGAGGAAGACGGACAAGGCGAGGGAGAAGGAGGGGCTGAAGAAACGCACGACGATCGGGCGCATGTGGAAGCAGGTCGTGCGGAGTGTCACTGTGCGCCGCTAGTCTTTGCTGCCAGTGTCTGGTGCCCCGTGGCGACGTGGGGCGCGCTGACGGACGACGGACATGATGATACCCAGAATTGTGCAGCTACTACATACTTGCTATACACGCAGCACGACGAGACGAGACGAGATGAGACGCGATGATGACGACGACCGCGCGCGCAGCATGTCGTTTTTTTCGCGCAGATGGCAGATGGCAGACGGACGCTCCGGACTAACTTAATCGCGTTCACGCTTGGTTTGTAGTACCCTACATATCCCTACCCTATCCTTGTCGTTACGTTCCTTGTGGTTTTGTCGACACACACACCTCCTGTAGAGGTAGCGCATATCATAGTGGTCTCCGAGACGCGTACTTAGGGCGACCCGTACGCGTGCAGCACGGCGACTGGTCTGTAGAACGGAGAAGCAGTATTGTTTTGTACCATAGTTACTATCTATGCGATGCGATGCTATGCTTGGGTTACAGAACATGCTTCCAACTCTCTGTTGTTATCCACTGGACTACTGTAGCCTGTAGCCTTAGGCGTGTGTCAATTTTCGTTCTCCCCGCCAGTGCCTGCATGGAAGGTTGAGAAACCAGAAAGCGGGAACGACGGTCATGGTTCCCGGACCGCCTGCTACGCGATTTGGTGGCCCCTGACGCAAGCCCAACCTTCAGCCACAGCGGACCTTGAAAGCCCGAGCAAACCCACTAACCTCACTGCATGGCCACCCCAGTTGTCCCCCTCGTCGTCATGCCTCTCATAGAGAAGAAACGCAAGCTGTCGGGTTTTTCTGATTCCCAAATCACTCAGCTTTGAATGAGTTTCAAAGCAGCACTCCCGGTGTGGCACTCGAAGACGACGAGGAGATCACGCACCTCGTCCACAAACTCGAAGAGGCATTGTCAGACATCAAGGTGCTATTTCGTTGACATTCTCCTTCCAGACATACGTACTGAACGAGATCCCCAGTACTACCCATTCTCGTCGGCTACCGATGTCGCCATGAAGAAGGCCGGCATCGTTCGCACTCCGCACAGCTCCCCACTCGAACACTACAAGCTCACAGATCCTGTCACTTTCGCTAAGCATGCAGCACGATACCGCGTCATGTGTGCAGAAAGCGCTTTCTTGTCCGCCGACAATTTCTATGCCGTATACGACGCCATAGTGCGCCATGTCTCACTCAATGTGCGTCTCTTGCTCTTGCTGTGAGCATGTCATCGTTCACTCCTGCAATCCAGACAGAAGCTGGGTCTCGTATGCTCATTGATGCTTTCCTACTCCGTGTCGCCGCAATGGTGGACAACGGGCACCTGCTCGTCTTCCCCGAGTATGTGGTACCGATGATTGAACTGTGCGGGCCAGGTGATAAGTTTCATGTGGGAGGAAAGCTCGATTATCTCCTTGTTCTACTTTTGGAGGAGGAGAAGGACAGTGCTGGTGCGTAGTACTCTACACTTTGATATCGATTGCAGATGTTCACTCCCTACAGCCCCTCTCCTCAAGGAACCGACCACTTTGGAACCGGATTCGACTGGTTTTGCCATCGTGGAGGCAAAATTGCCTGCCTATCCTACGCTCAGTGACGCACTTCCGCAAGCGCTGCTGGAGGTCGCAGCCTTCGCGAAGAAGTACAAGTGAGTTGCGCACCTTCTAGCACTAGCACTAATGACCAGTTCATGCTGATCCCAGAGTTCTAGGAAGCAACTCATGAACGGCGTGATCACGAACGGGCACAGGTGGATGTTCTTTTCATTCACGCCTGGTGCAGATAGTGTTGGAGGCACCTTTTGTCGCCCCCTCCCACTCGAAGCGTCATCGCCCGAAGAGAGGGCCGTGATTACTGGGATCCTGAAGGATATGGTACGCATTCAATTTGCGTTACAAGGGCTCGCATGATGACTTCTGTCTGCAGATCGACGGCGCGTGGACGGTGGTCAAATTGCCCATTGCGCCTCCAGCGCAAGGAATTGCAGTGCCGACCCAGTGAGAACCGACAGGATGGGCACCTCGTGATGGCGTGCAGATGTGTATTGTAGCATGTACGTTGGCGCTTTGACTCATTTGCAAATTGTGATATTTTGTGTCAAGCAGTAGGTCCAAGCTATGCAGATACTCTCGAAGCCGCAACTTTTTCTCATTTGTGCCACAGAAGCACGGGTACGGGCGCGAGACACGACGCGAGGTGGCTTCCGGCGTCCGTCTTCTGTTATCGCTTTTGGCAGGGGGACAGCCATGGCTTGGTACACGTTGGCTGATGGTTGCTTCTCCTGCCGAGCGGTGGGCTTGTCCATGCCCCGTAACAGCCCGATCCTCATCTTCATCACCTTTACGCTCCTCCCGACAAACCCCGCTCCGGATGGGGACTATCATTCACCGCAGTCCCGCCGGATCAGATATTTACGTCGACGGCGCATCCTCCGGCTTCTTCGGTGCGTCAGCGAAGAACTCCCTGAGCACCTTCCCGAGGATCGGCATCCCCGCCGCCATCGTCTCCTCCGAGCCTGCGAAGGTAGCCCGGAGGAAGTTCGAGCGCTGCAGGTCGTCGTCAACATGGCCGAACACTATAATGCAAAGACAGCAAAGCCAGCAAGACACTCACATCGTCGATGTGCACCGCGCCCGCCTCCTCATAACCTTCCTCCGTGGGGAGAAGGAACACCGTCGCGGGGACGATCACAAGCCCGCCCTTCAGACACGCCTCAAACAGCTCCTGCATCAGCTGCCTTGCATTCGTCTGGGGACCCCTCATTCCCTTCTCCTCGGGCGCATGCTCGACTCGCCTGAACCGCGGGTGCTTCTCAATATGCACCCTGATCCACAGAAACATGCCTGCCTCGGGCACGTCCACGCTCGCCAGCCCTGTGCGCGCGACCTCGCGCTCGAACAGCCCGAGCAGGAAGTCGCGCCTGCGCTGGTAGTCGAGCCGCAGGCTGCGCACCCAGCGGTCGAAGCCCGCGAGGCCCCACCCCTCGAGGAGGAGCGTGACGAGCGCTTGGGGGAAGCCGGAGGGGTGCTGCGTCGAGAGGTCGATGTAGCGGATGAGGTGCGCTTGGAAGGCGGGTTGGGAGGTGATCCAGCCGAGGCGCAGGCCGGGCGCCATGATTTTGCTGAAACTGGAGAACGGAGTTCATGAGTGAGACGACCGGTGGGTAAGTATGTATATGATGCACCTGTCTATGCGGACGACCCGACCGTCGACGTCGAGGGAGAGAAATGATAGCGGGAACGGTTTCTGGGTAGAAGGCGCCTCAGTGTTGGGCGGATCGTATTGCAAAAAGTAGTATGGGTCTAGGAAGAGTCAGTCAAAAACGAGAATTCACCCGCGAAGGGTAGCCTACCATCTTCGACGATGATGAGATCGTATTTCTTGGCAATGTCATAGATCTGATTTCTACGTTCTAAGCTCAGTGTCGACCCGGTCGGGTTCTGGCCGCATCTGCGAGCCAAGATGTCAGCTTACTCGACGGTAGACACGACAGAGCACCGCAAACGTACGGGACGGTGTACAAAACGTGCGGACGCTTTCCCCGCTTGTAATCCCAATGTGCGAGGACCTTCTCGAGCTCCTCAGGGATGATTCCCCCCGCGTCGATCCTCACAGGGACCCACTTGACCCCATGCGCCTCCGCCGCGATCGGCATCGGGCCAAACGTGAACTCGTCCGCAAGGAAGTGGTCGCCGTGCGCCCCAAGGATGCGAAACACTTTCGTGATTGCGTCCGCGTTTCCCAGCGTCATCGTCGCGACGTGGTGCGGGGCGTGGTGGTACGCCACGTTGAGCTCGGTGACGGTGCGCAGCGCATCCGCGAGCCCTGCCCCGTGGCCATACGCCAGCGACGCTTTGTGCAGCGTGTCCTGCGGTGCAGTGAGGGTTTCTGTCGGGGCGGATGCACCGAGTGAGCGCCATGTGGAGACGGGGTCCTCGTCGGCTACTGAGGCGACCTCGTAGTTGACGCGACGGATTGGGTACAGACTGTGGTGCGGATCACCTGCGGAGTGCAGGCTGTATCAGCGGTCGAAATGTTCGGAGGATACAGAGCGTGTGCCTACCATTAGCAAGCGAGACGAGGTGTGGGTTCTCCAGAGAGATGCGTATGATGTCCTTGAGTGGGTTCGTCTTGCGGACGAGAACCTCAGGCGCCAGGTGGTGCGTCAGGTCAACGAATTTGGGTTCCTCGACTGCAATGCTGCCCATAGTGAATTAGCACTCTGGAAGGAGAACTCAAGGTTTAGAGTTTTGTTGACTCACGACCACGCAGAGTCATATCGTTCGTATTATACACCATCGGGGCGCCTATCCTGACTCGTATGGCGGTCCGCCGGAACCCGAGAAGACTATCACGGAGAACGCACTCCGTTCGCCCACGCACCAGTTGACCAGAGAAGGTGTTCCCGAGAGTATACAGCACGTACGCCTGACGCCCCAGCGTACGTACTGTGTATTTGTGCTACGTGATCGCTGTCGGGGTGTCCAAACGTGAGTGGCGATGGTCCAGGCCACCGTCATGCGGCGTCCATCATGTTCCCAGGAATTCCTAAGCCGCATTTCAGTACAAACGTCGTACACTACAGTATTGCACAGTTGATATCGAACCCAAGTATTGACCAGCTTACCGTACGGCGTGGGTCGTGAACTGGTGAATTGGGATGATGAACTCGGGATGCAGGCGCGCGCGCTTGCATGCTGACTAAGCCATCTCGTCTCCGGAGCGCGTGGTACATACACCTTTCCTCCCAGCTCTCATCTTGTGCTTGTGCCAACGACCCCTTTGACTCCCTGTTCCACAGCTCAGCAACGCAGATGGTAACAGAAGACCATAAAGTGCACCGCGTGTTGATTTCGAGAGGTGGGAACGCTAGGCGTGAGCAGAAGTACCTGAGACGCTTCAATGCTCATCCGCTTACCAGAACTTGCTGCTACACCACGGCCATCTGCGACCGGTGAAAATCCCGGGCCTCGGGCCTCGGTACCTGTACCGAGAGAACGCTGCGCATGTTTGGCTGGATGGGCCAGGAGCCACTGTGACGGTGCCGCTCTTAGTCTCGGGACCGACCTCCGCGGGAGAGAAGGCGTTTACATGACGCAAGTACGTGTATTCTCACTTCGTCCAGCCTCTGAATGTCTCACCTGATGTTTTTTTCTACCGTCTTTTGTGCCTGGCCGAAGGCTCGACTCGTGTATGTCCCGGTCATCGGTCGTGTCCTGGCCAATCAGTACGTGAAGCGCCCATGTAGCCTTAGGCTAATCTTATCAGATACAGGGGGCTAGTACGATTGATGGCGCTCAATATCATACTATCAGATAAGATAAAAGGCCCTCTACCTCGCCTTTCGTCCGTCGCGCCCTCCGAGTCCCCATCGTCCCCGCCAGGCTCACGCGAGAACCTCTCAAGATGGCTACGCGTCCTACTGCTTCGGCTATGATGTCTTCGCTGGCTACAGATTCCGCCTCCCGGACCAGCGACGACTACGATGTCAAGTCCGCTCGTGACATTGAGACTCAGCCACACGATGTGGTTAAGAAGGAGGAGGAGGACCCCGGCGTCGCTCGCATCGAAGCGCTGTGTACGTCTCTTTAGTCTTCTGATTCTTCTGAGAATACTAAGTCTCCCACCCCTCTGCAGACCGTGTCTTCGGCGCGGGCGGGACCAAGATCTGGACGCTGTACATGTAAGCCCTTCTTCCACGTTCGATGTCAGTTTCGCGAATTGCGCCGCTGACCTGATGATTATTTTTTCAGTTCAATCCTCCTCATCTCCTACGCCGCGTCCCTTGACAGCAGCGTATCGTACACCTATTATGCAATCGCAACATCCGCATTCTCAGGTGCGCGCACCTGGATCCATAGATGCGAATCACGCTTACTCTGCTTTACCCAGCTCACTCTCTACTGGGAGCTATTGACGTTGCTGTCTCCATCATGGGCTCGGTCTGTAGACCTTTCATTGCCAAGGTCCGTGCGTTCAGTCTCTGTTTGAACGGTCGTTGATATATATATATTCAACGCGCGCAGATCGCCGACCACGTCTCACGTCCTTGGGCGTACTTGTTCTCTCTCGTTTTCTACGTCATTGGCTACATCATTATTGCCTCAAGCAAAACGGTCAACGCTTTTGCAGCTGGGCAGGTGATTATCGAGGCCAAGGGTTCGACCGCTTGTCGCTTACTGCTCTTTTCTCAGGTCATCTACAAGGTCGGCAATGTCGGCCTAGACCTGGTTACGACCATTGTCATCGGTGATGTCTCGCCTCTCCAGTGGCGTGGCCTCTTCCAGGGCATAAACTGTCTGTATTTCTACCGTATCGTGCCTGCGCTGCGAGCTAATCCGTTCTTATTGCAGCTGCTCCATGGATCATCAACTCCTTCATCGGTGCGTCCAGCTCCTTGTCTGAGACTTTTAGCGAGCTGACGATCCGTATTGCATCCAGCCGGCTATATCACCGCCGATCTGGGCACTGGCGGCTGGCGCTGGGGCTACGGCATGTTCTGCCTCATGTTCGTACCATCTCTATCTTTTTGCATATGGCGACTTATCCCTTCCGTTCGCCATAGCTTACCCGCCTGCATGGCTCCTGCTCTGATGATCATGTTCTGGGCTGATATCAAGGCCAAGAAGATGGGCGCACTCTCGCTTGCCGCTTCAGACTACACCGCTCGTGTACGCGCTGGCAAGGAGGAGCGCAAGAGTTGGCACAAGATTGTGTTGGAGATGCTCATCGTCATCGACGCGTTCGGTCTCGTCCTCCTTGGCGTTGGCTTCTCCCTCATCCTCCTGCCTTTCACCCTCTATACGACGGCGAAGGAAGGCTGGCGTAACCGTGAGTCCTATCCATCACGCAGCAGGGAACAACATACTGACGTGGAGCTTCCCTAGCCTCGCTTATTGCCAT
Source organism: Lentinus tigrinus ALCF2SS1-7 (assembly GCF_003813185.1). Taxonomy (NCBI): domain Eukaryota; kingdom Fungi; phylum Basidiomycota; class Agaricomycetes; order Polyporales; family Polyporaceae; genus Lentinus; species Lentinus tigrinus. The sequence continues at coordinate 158,363 of NW_027137944.1, forward strand.
GTTTATCGTTGGCGGCATCCTTTTGATCGCATTCACCCTCTGGGAGGCGAGTCGGTTCTTCGCAGTACACCTATTGGCATACAATACTCACTTTCTTTCACAGCTCTACGTCACCAACCACCCGATTATGCCGAGACGCATCTGGAATCGCACTTTTGTAAGCCTCGCAACCCACACCTGTCAAAGCTATTCATCCTCACTACTCCGATGTAGATTATGTGTGTCATCATAGATGCGCTCTACTACTTCGGCGGCTACCTCGGTGACACGTACTTCTCTTCTTGGGTCTATGGTACGTGTTCGCTCTCGTCCTGCCATGCGTGATAGCTCAATCGTTCCTGGTAGTTGTCAAGGACTGGAGTCTCAGGGACTACACCTTCTTGTGAGTCCTGACTGGACGCAACGAGCCGATGAATTCGGACTAACACGGATGGTTTAGCACCAATACCCTCACAGTCGGACTCTGCTTCTTCGGTATCGTTGCGGGTCTCCTCATGCGCATTACCCATCGCTAGTGAGCTCAACATGCGATTGGATCAACTTGATATTGTATTTGACCCCTGTTCAGCAAGTACATCCAGGTAATCGGTCTGTGTATCCGTAGCCTCGGTCTTGGCCTCAGGCTCCACACCAGCCTTAGAGGCAACCCTGACGCCGAGCTGGTCATGACGCAGGTCATCATCTCGGTGCGGTTTGCAATGTCTATGCAATGGTGTAAAGTGCTAACCGCCCGCTCCAGATGGGTGGTGCCTTCTCCGTCGTCGGCTCGCAAGTGGGCTCGCAGGCGTCCGTGCCGCATACTGTACGTTCCATCAGCGTCTCTATCTAGCATCGCTCACACCTTCGCGCAGGACATGGCTACCGCTATCTCGCTCCTCGGCATGCTCACCAACCTTGGCGGCGCCATCGGTAGTGCTGTTGCAGCAGCGGTCTGGGGCCACTGGATGCCGAAGAATCTCACCGCGCAGCTCAGCGGTCTCCTTTCCGCCGAACAAATCGAGGAGATCTACGGCTCTATCACCACCGCGCGCACTCAGCCCGACAACATCCGCACTGGCGTTATCAAGGCGTACAACGATACGGTCTTCCGCCTCTACCTTCCCGCTCTCATCATCTCCTTTGTCGCCATTCTCGCAGGTCTTCTAGCCAGCAAGTACGTCCTGCTGTGCACGCGCTTCTTGTTTGTGGACGCTGACCGGCGCTTGTCTTCTAGCTTCCGTCTGGACAGCCGGCAGAACGCCATTGAGGATAAGGCCGTCATTGGGTTCGAGACTGAGGCGGAGCATGACTCGGCGAAGGACTCGGAGAAGGATTCAGAGAAGGAGAAGCACCCTTCGACTGAAACAAAGGGTTGACGTTGCATGCCTGAACTCTTTGTCTGCTTCGTACTTTCTTGGTGATGATTTGTCATGACCCCCTTGCAATCGCCTCGATTGTTCGCAACCGATAGGCGTGTCTGGAGCACTTCAGTTCGGACATAGCCGAAACCAAGGGCCATGTCTGCCTACCGCCGGATCGGGAAGGATGAAGAGGAGAGCACGTGTATTCGACAGTAACATGGACAGAGCATAGCAAGAATGAGGAGAATCCTATATACTGGCACATTGTCAGTCTTCGTACCAAGCGAGGACGTACAGCAGTGACTTACCAATCAACCAGTCGACTATGACACTAGAACGGAGGCTCAAGATCCTGGAATCGCAACATCCGGCGAAAGTTCAGGGTGGGCAGACGCGCTCCGATGGCCTCCGTGCCGGAGTGGATGTGGTCCGTACGCTGACACGAATTGTAGAAGTTGACGACCCTGAGCGAGTGCAGCACGCTGAGCCTCTGGTCCATGCCCGTCCAGGTGATTGGGTCGACCTTGCTGACGTCCTTCTCATCGAGGTGCACCCAGAGGTTGAGCGTGTGCAGCTGGACGAACCAGTTCGGCTCAAGCTGCGCGAGGATAGTGACGACGAGGTTGAGCATGTGCATCTTCCCGTCGAGCGTCATCGTGGTGATCCTGGACGGGTAAGGCGGAATGATGGTGACTAGAGACGGCTCGGCCTCGAGCTCGCGCATGTCTGTAGCTGCGTCAGCGCTGAGTTTTGGATGGAATTATGATCATTGCGTACCATCTGTGCGCCAGCGGTACATGATCAAGTGCAGGTGGGTCAGGGACTTCATGTCGATGATTGCATTGTTGATTTTGGGGAACTGGCCAAGGCGGTAGAACGTATATACAAAGTGCTCGGGACTGCAGTGCTCAAAGAGCCACGGCATGAGCGTCAGGGGAGAGGGAGAGTACGCCTCGGTGACCTTGAGCTGGCGCAAAGCGAGTCTCGGACCGATGACGTCGGTCGAATCGGAGGGCGCCAGCCCGTAGACCGAGCACACCCGTCCGGCGCGCAATGTGTGTATTCGGGGGTGATCTCGCACGAGCTTGTCGAGGTCCGCGTTGCACCGGAACGAACAGTCGAACAAGGATAGCATGTTCAGCTTCGGGAAGCAGGGTGCGAGCATTCCCACAATGTTCTTCTCGAGCGGGACCGCTGTGAGGACAAGCCGTTCGACGTTTCGAGTATGCGGTGCGATGACGAGAAAGAACATGCGCAGGAGCGTGCGGAGAGGCTTCCCGCTCTGAATGCCGCGCAACTCGCTGAACACCTGGTCTGATCTCCCGTCGCCAGCCTCGAGCGTCAGCTCGCGCACGTACAACGCAATCTCCGGAGTCCCGTCGGCGAAGAGGGCGGATATCTTCCTAACATTTGAACTTGAGATCTTGAGCCTATCGAAGAGATGGTAGCGGGCGGATGGAACCAGAGCATGGCAGACAAGGGACAGGTTCATGAGCGTGTTCTTGTCACCATGGAAATGGTCGACGATGTGGTCGATGAGCTCGGGAGGCAAGCGTGCGACGAGTGGGCGGTGTCCGTTAGGAGTGGCATCGAGTCCCCTCGGACGGAGAGGCCGACGGAGGAGTTTCCTCGTGGCCTGCCATGTCCTGGAAAGTGACCGTCGAAGGCCATCAAAGGTGAGTGGCTCTGGGCCCTCAGCTACTAGTCCGCTTGAAGGATCCATTTAATAAGCTCCAACAGGTTTGTGGCACGATACCGACAGGTCGACACAAGTTATGTGAGCGTGAAGAACTAGCTGTAAAGTAGGAAGCAATCAATGGATGGTCAAGATACAGCCTAAGCGGATTCACCACCTCCGTCACGCTGGCAACGTATATGCTTCACGTAGAGAAAGGATGAGCGACAGGTCAGAGATATGCTTACGCATTTATACTGCACCGACCTATTGTGTTGACATGGTGGTAGAGACGGGACCGTAGGTCAGTGCAACATCACGTGCACGGTCAGTGCAAAACTTGCTTATATTGTCTAAAGCTGCTACACAGCCATGGCTACCTGGCGCAATGGTAGCGCGTTTGGCTTCGATCGCCTGACGGCTACCTAACCTCCTCAGGGTTAGGGTCAATGTCACCAAAAGGTTGCAGGTTCGAGTCCTGCGGTGGTCATTTTTTTGTTCATCGAGGCTCCCAGAGCCTCGTTCTTGTTACCGTGGCGAGGAATCTCGGGATAGGAACACATCTCGCACATCTCATGGTTTCGCACTTTCATTGACTATTAATTCCCATATTTTCTGGCCAGTGTCGTTTTGTTGTGGGGAACACGTTAGGCTCTGACTCGATCAGTGCAACTGAGTCTGACTCGACTCGCGGCCTCAACGTGGCACTCAACTTCTAGGCTGAAAGTGTACCAAGTGCTACCTGTATTCTCACCGAGATGGCAACGTTCGCAGTGAGTCTATGCTCGAAGTCGTGGAAGTAAGCTATCACCCAACTGACCGCAACCACTCACAGACGTTGGAGGAGATCAAGAGCTCCGGATCCTTCTTGCTATCTGAGCATGATCTGGAGGACTTCGTTGGACTAGCAGTCAACGACCTCCGCAAAGCGTCTCTTGCCAAGGTCCAGGAGTACACCGCGAGGATCAAGACCATTCAGGATCACATCTCCGAGCTGCGCTCCATCCATAACGGTGCACTTCCCCTCCACCTCGCGTTACCACCCGAGCTCGTTGCGGAGATCTTCCGACATCTACCCTTCGAATACCGTAGTGACATCAGGCTGCTGCATGTCTGCCGCCTATGGAGAATCCTGCTGCAGAAAACGCCCGAGTTCTGGGCCAGTTTTCTCTCGCACTCCGTGGAGAGGAGCAGGAGGCCCAGATACGGCTGGAAGGAGGGCGAACCCCTGTTTATGACTGCTCTCATTCGCTCATCTCCGCTGGGAGTGCAGATTACAGGCGGTGAGCGGCACCTCGAGATCCTCCACACGGCTCCCAACCATGTCATCCGCCTGTCCTCTCTGACGCTCACCATTGGCACCTCCCATTTGGAGACGCTCTTCTCTATCCTGCGCATCAAGAATCTGAGACTCGAGACGCTCGTTTTGAATCTCACTTGCAAGGCACACAATGGCCTCATGCGTACGGAGATTCTCGACAAGATACGTCCTTGGGTTCCCACCGGTGACCACTTCCCGCGTCTCCACACTCTCGAAGTGAATGGCGTACTCTTCCCCACCCTGGCCTCACCTACGATCAAGCATCTCAGGTTGTTTGGGTGCTCGCGGAACCTGTGCACCTCTCCCGCGACGTGCTCCAGGACCAATGTGTCGTCTCTGGGCGCGCTTGTCTCCGGATTGCGGCGCTGTCCGGCGCTATTGACCTGTCGATTCATCACTTGCCTGCCATCACGTATTACTGCCAGCCAGCAAGTGGTCGTCCATCTACCGCAGTTGCAAGAGATTTTCGTGTCTTCCGACCCATCGAGTACCCGCGCCATCCTCGAGACGGTCACGTTCCCTCGCACCACCCTCCTCAAGACTGGCCTCTGCATTACTGCTCAAGACCCCCTCCTCCCTGCTACTCCTATCCCCACCGTCGCATCTCTCCAGGCTCTTTCGTTGAAGGCATGGAATTCCGAATCCCTAACGCAGTCGCAGATCTGTCGTGAGGGTACATACGAAGGATTCAGCGATGGTCAGCTGCGCTTGCGAATGGGCCCCCGACGCCTGCGATGGGCTACAGCCGTTGCCGGTGCTGGACGTTCCGAGGTGGTGAGGACGCTCGTCATCGTCTTTGCTTCCCTTGAACGGTTGACCACGCTCGAGTTGAACTTTGGCTTCCGTATCCCCATCGTTCAGGCGGATTGGCAGCTCGTCCTCGACTCGTTCACTCGGATAACCTCCTTGACCGTGCGCGTCGACTCGTGCCGTAACCTCCTGCGCGCGTTACGAAGGGGGCGGAACCGCACGCTCGAGACACTTTCGATCTCGTGCTTGAAGGGCCGTGCTGTCCACGAGCCTTTGGTTAGGACGGTCGAGAACGGGGCTTCGAAGCATCTCTGTCTCCGGCGGCTGGAGTTTCGACAGATGCTCTTCAAGAACCAGAGTTACCGTGAGAATGCTTCCAATGTCCCGATGTCAGCATCGCAGCTGGCTCGACTCAAGGCGGTTGTTGCAGAGGTTGTCACCTTTCCGGAAGTCCGAGACGTGGTTCCAACGTAAGGGCCACATCGCTACACTAGATTCTGTGACTCCATTATTCTATACTTTGTACCCGTATATATATTATGTCACTTTAGCGAGCAGATCTAATAGTACTCGCATGAGCCTCATCTTGACTCACGGCGCTTGCCGACTCAGTTTCATGGCCGCTGACTCGGGCGCCACAATGACTCGCCTCGTCCTAGTTCACGTGTTCCTATCCCTGTAAGCTCCTCTTCCTTCCCATCGTTACTCATTGACTCCCGTCCTCGTGAGTACGCAGCGTATACACAACCCTGACCCGAAACTGACCGGTGATCGTGCTTAGACCGAGTCGTTGACCTCGGAGGGGTCTCTTGACCAGAAAGCCAGACACGACTACGCATTGCCTTCAGTGAGTTGTATCATATTCAACGAAGGCATCACCGCGCTCACGGGCTCTACATTCACAGCATGACTACCCCGCCCGTCGCCTTCCAAATCGACCCTGAAGACAGCGAGGACAAAAGTCGTCTCCCAGATGTAGACCTGGCCTTGTTCACGGGCCTGCGACCTAGTCAGACACGTGAAGTCGCTCTGGCCCGAGTCAAAGAATACGAAGCCGAAATCGTCAAGATACAGCGCTATATCCGCGACCTCTACTTTTTCCACAACGCCGCACTTCCTATACACTCGAAACTTCTCTCGCACGACCTCCTTGCCAATGTCTTCAATTTCATCTGTCCGACATATCGTTCAGCCATTCGCGGGGTCATGCACGTCTGTCGTTCCTGGCGCCATGCGGCGCTGTCAGCGACAGCGTTTTGGGCTGCACTGTCCGGTCTTGCGCCCTGGGACAACTTGTACTTTATCAAAGGTGGTAATCGTCACCAGGAGTTTCTCCCGTCTTTCATCGAACGGTCTGCTCCACTGAGCTTCCGTCTATACGTCAAGGGCAACGATCCTGTGGCGATACAACCAGCTCTTAAGGTGCACTCGTCTCGAGTCTCCTTATTATCATTCTTCCTCGACGGACGGTATCTGGACGCTCTCCGAAATCTTCTACTCTTGGACATGCCAAGTCTGGAGTCGATCACCCTTGCCTTTGCCTGCAGCTACGGGGACGACGGGCTCTCCACGGAGCAGCTGCACGCTGACCTCATCTCGCTTCCCCAATCGTCTCATCGGCATCCGCGGTTACATACTCTCCATATCGACGGGTGTCTTGTTTGCCCGATGCTCATGTCAGGTTCAATACGCACCCTGCATATCAAGACCACCCGTCATACATATTACCATGGGTCCAGGTCCAAACCGTGTATCGCAGGGCGCGTGCTTTCTAGCGACCTTCTGCTCGACTCCTTGCAACAGTGCCCCCTCCTCGAGGAGCTCGTCCTGCAGACGGGGACCTCACCTTGGGCCTGGCAGGCCATGTCAGCTTCTCCAGGACGATCGTGCTACCTCCCCAATCTACGACGATGTACGATCAACGAGGAAAACACGCAGTTTCAAGTCCGCACGTTCTTGGAATATGTCCATATGCCCCCGACGACCAACCTCTCTGTCACATACAACTCAAGCCCCCTTTCCCACCTTCTCCCCGACACTCCTACTTCGTTCGTCACAGCCCTCACAACATTGCACTTGCAAATAGACCGTCCAGTAGTGCACGATCCAGGCTCTGTGCGGCACAGAACTCCCTGTTCCGTGATCGTCAACGGGTTTGTACGCGGGAGCGAGGGACGCCTGTCCATGACTGTCTCTTACCCACACTGGAGTGACGATGCCAGCGCCCAGCCGCCACGATCTCAGGTCCTCCGCGAGGTTGTGCAGAGCTTCGCGCCGTCCCAGGCAGTAAGGGAGCTTACTCTGCAGCTTGACCCCGGGATCATGGTGGTTCGGGCCGACTGGGACTTCGTCCTGGACGCGTTTCGCCAGCTCACGAAGCTTACCGTCCACATCGACAGCTGCAGACGTCTCGTGCGCACGCTTTGCCTGCCCCGCGTCTGTCCCGAGCTGGAGACTATCGCGATACACTGCTCGAACGGGAGAGGTATGCATGAGAACGTGGTCTCGATGGCTGAGTGCCGCGTGGCGCGAGGGACACCTCTACGAAGATTCGAGTTTCACCAGAAGCCACGACATTCGTATTCCACGGAAGCACAGAAGAAGAGCACGCCCCTATCCGCCAAGCGACTCGCTCGGCTGCAGGCGTTCATCCCAGAAGTCGTCACGAGCCCCATGCTGGATGATGTCCTGTGAGTATGTAGTCGAATGCTGCATGTATATCATCTTGCTCACTTAACTTTTCGTATAGCTCTGATCCTCTGCCTGATAGAGCGCAGACTTGACTTTTCGCCAGGCCAATTCACTGGTGTCACTGAAGTGCAGTATTTACTATTAGCGTACCAGTACACAACTGAGTAACATACGGCGTTTGCTGCATCCCTTGAATTCGGATCACTAGGTCCGCATCATCGCACACCCAGGGTGCCATAAGAGAACACTGAAACTCGCCTAACACTACACATCCACGCATTGAACATAAGCTAGCAGACGATTCACGCAGTCATCCGACGGAGTAAAGACCACCCCGCCACCCTCTCGTACCTCCCTATTTCCAGACCCGAGCCGTATCAACGTGATTCTCTCCAGCCGATACCCTCCTCTCGCGCGACGCTCGACAGTCGACACCAACTGCAGCAACTCCTCAGGGTCCCACGTCTCCGGTCCAAGCTCGAGATGCTCAAGCTGAGGGCACATATCCTCCAGGCTGAGCGCGAGGAGAAGCCCCTTGCAAGAGGCTCCCCGCAATGCGATTGAGTGGAGAGCAGAGAAGGCACAAAGTATGCTCTTCCACGCATCCTGGCCTGCGTCGTCGCGCCCATCCTGGAACGTCAAGTCCAGCGAATGAATGTTCGTAGCGTTCGGGAACAGTCCGACGAGGTCGCGCAGCAACTTCTGCCTGACTTCCGAGTCGAATTCGAAGTCGCGGACGACGAGAGACAAACGTTCAGCGCCGCTTGCGAAGCCTTTCAGGGTGCAGCTTGGCTGGTTGTGCTTGTCCAGGCCGAGGCGCACGACGACGCTATCAATGGAGGACAGCAGCTCACCGTACCGGGACACCGGTATGATGTCTTCAAGGACGGCGGAGTTGCACAGGAACTGGAGATGGGTCGTAGGAGGGAAGGTGAAGGCATAGAGAAGCTTTACACCCCACTCCCGATCGTCATCATCGACTGTGAAGGCGCGCAGGTGCGGGAGGTGCAGGCGTGGGGTCGAGAAATCCGCGTCAAAGGCGTCTTCGGGAGTGCAATTCGTGAGGTGGAAGGTTTCAAGATCGGGACAGGACGCGACGAACTTGACTAAGGCATCGATCGACAACATGTGTAGCTCACCCGGGAGATGGAGGTCGCAGTCCTCCGAGCACTCGGCGAGCTCGAGGTGCTTGATCGACGGAGCGGCGAGATATACAGGGAGGAAGATCCCGCTGGTGCTGAGATGGCGCAGCCTGGGGAAGTTTCCGTTGTATGGTACTACGGGACCGCGGAGCGCGCGACGTGGAGGTTCCTCGGTCTGGCATAGAAAGCGTATGGTAAGACTTTCGAGGTAAGGCATGCGGAGGCTGAGAAAATCATGGACGCCAGGGAGATTTTTAGCTTTGAAGACGAGGCAGAGCGACGACAGGCGGGTAAGATGAGAGGAGGATATCATGGCGAGGTTTGGACCATGAAGCGATAGCCCGTGCATACGTGGCGCAGAACGGGCCAGGAATGTGCTGAACATAGAAGCAGCTTGGGGGTCTCCCTTGCGTATGATGTACATCTTCGGAGCTCCAAGGAAGTCGCTCCAGAAACTTGGGAGACTAATGATGAAGGACCTCCATACGCGGCAGACGTGGGTCGCACGGATATCGCGCCGGACGCCGGGATGAATATGGGAGAAGACGTCCTGCAAGAGCTCGTTTGGCAGCTTCACGTGGATGAGGGCGGCCGCATTGCGGATGAAGGAGAGATCTGAGGTTGCTCCGCGAAGTCGCTTGATCTCGGAGCGACGCTCGACAGTTGCTGCCTGTCGCAGCATGCGGTCGATGTCCGTACGGAACCGTTCCCCCATCGCAGAGACTTCCCTCTGAATTTGAGGGGGGGAGAGGCAAGTGAAAGAAGCGAGTTCGTCGTCTAGCAGGAACCAAGCAGTCTTGCAGACCTGGGAGTGGAGGGCGATCGCTCTCTCCATGTTCTGATAGACACAGTCACGACAGAGCCCGGAAGTATGCTCCAGTAGAAAGCTCACCTTCTTAGGGTGTCTGGCGTGGTGCAGGGCAGACGGATACTTGTAGAAGCGACTGGTCGTGCTGCACCGGGTGAGGGATGATGATGGTGGGGGAAGAGCAAGATAGAGTTACCTGAGTGATCGTTCTTGAGGGCCCTTGACGTTCTGCACTTAGCTAAGGAACCTTATCATCGAGTTAGGATACTCTTAACCCATTTCGGACGTACTAGTTGCATGGCAAGTTGTGGAAGTTAACGTTCAGTTACCAAGCTACCACATTCAAGTCCAGCTTCGTCGGTGCGCTACGGTGCTGGGACGAGGCGGCGCTGCCCCTGGGGTCGCGCGGGAGTACTGGTTGTGCCTGTTCTTTGTCCCCGAGGACGCGCGAGCGAGAAGGAAATGGGTGACTCGAGAAAGTGGATGTCGATCTAAGCGAGCGTGCAAAAATGTTCACAAGCAGCGAGACCGTGGTGGAGGACAAGAAAAACGCGTGGAGGAACAAGCGCCGGCGCGCTGGGTGCCGGCCTCTTGGGTAGGACCGTGGAGGACACTCGAACGATGCAAACATGATTGACATTTAAAAACATTTCAACGAGCATACATTTGGAATCGTCGACCAGACCAGTTTTCCAGAGGGAACGTTCAGGCCCTACTCATCGGCGTTGAAGCAACATGATATTACTTGGAGGAGGCGATTGTAGAAGTGTTGGTGCGTGAGCTAAGTCTGTTCGTTGCGCGCGAGCCTGTTGACCGTTCCTGCAGCTAGCATGGCGTTCCAAGAAGCTCACAGTCAGCATAGTACGACGTGGCATGAACGATACTCACAAATGTTGGTGAGGATGTTCTTGAGGGAAAGCTGGGTGAGCTTCGTCGCCATGTTCTCAGGCAAGAGGTTTCCGCCGGTAGTAATGTAGGTCCCGTTGATGCCGGAAACATAACCGGTAGCCTATACAATGTCAAAAGTCTCCGACACAAGGAGATAATGAAGTGTGGTGAGCGCGGTCCCAATTCACAGATCCCCGGACCCACCGTCGGACTTTGGATACTGTAAGTACAAGCACTACCTAGAATCGTATCCCCTTCGAGCTCCCGATAGACACGTGTCCTGTGAGTATTGAACTTGGAGTAGTAGATGGCATGTAGAGTCAGTCTTGCCAACAAGCCTTCGTGTCCAGGTGGATAGCTAAAGCATAACGAAATCTACAATAGATAACCTACACATTCCAAGGTGCTAGATCCAGGTCAGAGAGAAAGCGAGGCGAGACCATACGGTGGTATTCTAGCTCATGACGATGCACTTGCAGCATTAGCCATGGCGTAGAGCTTCTCTCTATCTCCACTCTCGTCGACGAGAGCCCGAAGCATACCCTGCTCATTCTTGAGCAGCTCGCTCGGCTCGCCAAATTCCACCTATCATACATGTCAGCAAATTATCGCGTGCAGGCCAGCAGAGAAGACTCACGATGCGTCCAGCATCAAGAACCATCTGCAGGAGCAATCTATGAGCGACATGTCCATGTAAATCCAGCAGTTGTAGACTCACGATCTTGTCCGAATCCATGATCGTCTGCAGCCTGTGAGCAACGGTCAGGAGCGTAACATCCTTCCCCAGTTCGGTTCGGAGGGACGTCTGAATGATGGTGTCGGTTTCATAGTCTGTACATTCCGTGAGCATCTTGTCCCTTAAACCAGGTCAATGTGCACCTACCAATCGCAGAAGTAGCCTCGTCAAGGATGAGCAGTTTGCTGCGGCGCACGATCGCGCGCGCAAGCGCAAGAATTTGCCTCTGTCCGACGGAAAGGTTGGCACCACCTCCCGCGATCTGGGAGTCGAGTGTGATCCGGGACTGGTCGTTCTCGTCCTGCACGCTGAAGAGACCGGCCGAACGGAGCGCGTCGTTCAGAACGGCGTCGTCGTGCTCAGAGAAGGGATCGAGGTTTTGGCGGAGAGTGCCGCTGAGAAGCTCGGGCTGCAGGAACGTGAGCCACGTAGAAGGTCAGTAGACGAGCGTCTGACTTACAACTTGAGGGATAATCGTGACATTGGAACGGAGCGCATCGAGATTGAGCTTTTCAGTTTGCAATCCATCGTATCGAACGTTACCCTCGGTAAGGATACAACGGAGAAGAGCGAGCGTCAGCGAACTCTGCTCAATATGTTAGCATCTCACACTGGTACCCACGATGACTCGGCCTTGCTCACCTTTCCACTGCCGGTACGGCCGACTGCAGAAGTGGTATAAATGTAAGTGCGAGCAGAGCAGTGAGGTAGGGTGTTGCTTACCAATACCGACACGCTCTCCGGAGCCAACTTCGAAGGAGATCTCATGGAGTACCTTCGGGCCGTCCTAAGGGTTTCATTGTAAGTATTTATATTCTAGACTGGGAGCCGAGAGCACGTACGGCGGAGTAACGCGCGGACAGGTGATTGACTTCGAGTTTGCCGCTTGCAGGCCAATACGCAGGAGGCACTCCTTCGGGTGTGGACTTCGGCTCCTGTTCGATGAGGAGATACTGCATGATACGCTCCAAACTATCAGAGGTTAGTATAGAATTTTCACCATCTGGTACGCAGGACCACTTGCCTGTTACCTGATAACGAGCCGAATATCAGAGCTATCCAATACACGGTGGCAATATCACTTACCAGATACCTCAAATTCGTTGAACATCCGAACGGAATGCATGATGGTGCTAGTGAATGCAGCTATATCGAAGGATGAACATCAAGGGGCGGCTGATTGGATGCAGAAGGCTACTCACTGGCCATCGCCAACGAGAAACCGGTGTTGGATGCGCTGAGGTGGCCACCATATGTGAGATAGGCAGCGAGACTCGTAGAGAACATAGTTCCAATCAAGTCAACGCGGATGCCGACCCATCTGTGAAGTGAGTTCGTGAGAATGCGTGGGAGCTTGGGAGAAGAAAAAGGTCTGGCGAACCGGTTGAGGTTAACGTGCGTGATAGCAGCTCGGCTGTATCTGTCGATACGGTTGTATGCCTCGGCTTTAAACGCATCCTGCACACCATATGCACGGATGGACGCTGTGAGATATGCAATGTCAACACAATCACAACGTCCGTCAAGCAGACAGCAGACACCCACTAATGCCACTGATTGCGGCACCGAAGTGACCAAGGACGGGCGCTTTGGCATTGCTCATCTCGCGCTTCACGGAGAGTTGGGCCTTCATAAAGATGTTACCAATGATGGCACCGGCGAGGGCAACAAAGATGGCAGGAATGAAGAAGATCGGAGAGAAGAAGACCACAGCGAGAATCTTCAAGACAAGGAAAGCTACCAGCTCGGCGAGCAGTTCGGTAGATCTCGCGAAGCGGTTGTCCACTACGGCAAGGTTAGGTTCTGCGCTATCAAGGCTCGCAAAATTCGCTCACCTGTCTGGATGTCTTCAGTACACCGGGCGATGATACGAGCGGTAGGCGTCTTGTCGAGCCACCTAGATACATCGTGTCAGGGATGTCAATATTTGTATTGGTCAAATTCACATACCGCAAGGTTGTCCCAAGGATCGAGGTCACGAGCTTCTGGTGCACGATCTTCGCCGCCCGCATACTGCCGTACACCCAGTAGAAGACGGTGAACGCTGCACCACACATGCCGGCAATCACGAGGAGCGTATACACGGTCAAGTAACTGTGACAATACGTCATCGGTGTATCTCATTCGAAGCCTTGACCACGTACTGGAACACGTTGACCTCGCTGGTAGGGTGCGTCTCATACTGTGCCGCCCATACTCCGAGGTACCAAATCTGACCACGGCCCAATGTCGTCAAGAAAGTTACATGATGGGGGAAAGACGAACACTCACCTGCACATTGAGGATGAAGTGGCGTATGAAATACCCGGATGCATAAATGCACCAGAACATCGCGGGGCGCTTCGACACGTTTCCAAGGTAGAGCGCAACTGGGAACGGACACGTTCGATGACTGACAGACAGCAGTGACATTTGGAAACTTACTAGATTTCCACCCTACATGGCCTTCCTCGACCTCTTCGGCGACGACGAGCTTGCCCGAGCTCTTCTGCCCTTCACCGGCCTTCTCGTTCTCGTCGACCTTGTCAATCTCTTGTTCTGCCTTCTCGAGCTCCTTTTGCTCCTCTTCCACCTCCTTAAGGAGCTTCGAATCCCTGGAGAGCGCAGAAGAAAGCGATCCCTGGCTGAGGATGCGTCCATCGGAGCCTATGTCTACGACGAAGTCTGCCATGGGGCTGACCATGGCGACATTGTGGGTCTAACGGGATTATGCGAGACGTGAGGAGAGAGCTACATCAGCATGGGTGCAACTTACCACGAGGATGATGGTGCGACCGCTGAGGATGTCGCCCTTGAGACACTTGTCAACGATGTGACGAGAAGTGTGTACGTCGAGCGCCGCCAGGATCTGTGCAAAATGGTTGGAACGAGACAACTGGAAGGCGGCGTGACACAACCTACATCGTCGAGCAACAGGATCTCTGCGCTTGAGTAGACGGCACGCGCCAGCGTGATACGGGCCTGCGGACTTCTAGTCAGCAAGAGCATACCGCACAATATGGAGAATATTTTCACCTTCTGACCGCCGCTGTATGTGGCAGATCGTCCGATCAGTAACAAGGACCACAGAAGAGATAATGCGACGCCTTACCTCAGTGTCAAACCCTTCTCTCCCACCTCGGTTTCGTCTCCCGCATCGAAAAGCTCGAGGTCCCGCCGCAACGCACACTGGTCGAGCACTACGAAGACGAATGAGTATGCGGTAAGAGAACATAGCGATGACTCAACTCACCCTTGTTATACCGGACTTCGTCGAAGGGTGCACCAAACACAATGTTGTTCTGCGTGAGCCATCAGTACGGGTCCCAGGCTCTGCGCAACTTGAAGGCAAACCTTGATGGTGTCGCTCTGCACCCATGACTCCTGCGCAGCGTATGCCACTCCTCCACTACGAGGCAGGTTCACGAACGAGTCCGGTCCTTGCGGGATATAGTGCATTTCTCCCAGCAAAGCCATAAGCAACGACGTCTTTCCAGCACCTGTCGGCCCGATGATGAGGTTGATCTTCCCACGCTGGAAGAAGACCTCGTCGTCGATGCCGAGCACGAACGTCCGCTTGCGCGTGCCTCCTGGGGTGACCGCCACGGTGGGGGAGTCTGCGGCCCATGTGAAGGACGCATGGCGGATGCCGATAGAATCCTTGAGCTCCTCAGGAATTGAGTCAGCGAAAATCTCGGCCGCATCAGGTTCGTCGGGCTCGGTGTACTCGTCGATGAGTTCAGTCTATGATTAATGGTGAATTTCCAGCCACGAAGAGGATTGGGGGCAAGTAACATTACGTTGTACAGGAAGTCGGAGATGCGCTCCATCGCGACGTTGGCCTGGACAAGCTGCGGAATCATGAAGAACGTCGCGCTGATGTCCATGCGAAGCATGTCGAAGACTACAGCACGGTATTCAAATCTTCTACCGGAATGTTGGTGCAGAAATCACATACCAGATATTGCGGAGAACACCCTTGCAGCTGCGAGCGAGTCAGTTAACGGTCGCAAAGATATGAAGGACAGAAAGTACCAGTCAGTTCGCCCTTCATGATGACCGACTAGAACCAGAGTGCATCAGATATCGTGTATTGCAATGTGCGTGGGAGCCTAGTCACTCACGTAGGTGAAGAATGTTGTGAGCATGATGACAATTGGGATCAAGTAGCTGCAGGGATCATACGTGAGAATAGGCTTAAGAGCTCTAGAACATGGGCACGTACTTGCAGAGCTGGTTTGCCAGCCCGTACATGCGGTTCCTCTTTACCGCAACGAGTTCCTCTTCTCGCTTCTTGTCGATCTGAGTCGCAATGCGCGGCTCCCAGCCGAAGAGCTTGATCATACGAATAACGTTCATCACTACCCAGATGAGATAAGCATAGTAGAGCAGCGCGAAGTTACTAAGGAGGGCGACCCACTTTCAGTGACCAACTGCACTCTGTGATCCGTCTTCAACAGCATAAGCATGAACACGAGCCAAACAGCGCAAAGTACTCACTCGCTTCATCTTCTCACGCTGCGTCCCTTGGATATGTTTTGTGATGTAACCAGGGACCGGAAGAGTGAGCAGCATCGCTAGGCACCCAACCAGAGCACTACAATGCATAAGTTTCGCGCGTCGGCGAAATTGAAAGCGGAGGATCATTGGTATTGCATACCTCCAACCCATGATCTGGTACAGGAAGACGATGCACAGAGTAATCTGAAATGGAGACTCGACAGCTAAAGGGAGGCGTCAGCGTATGCTAAACCAAGTACAACGGGACTACGCACTAGCAAAGACGATGTACATGCTGATGTTCTCCAGACTGCTGAGATCGCTTGACACCAGGTTGTTGATACGCCCGACCAAGTTCTTTCCCTTACCCTTTGGGGGCTCTGGAGCCTCAACCTTCTTCGGAGGCTCGGCGACTGGTAATGCCTTGCCCTTACCCTTGGAGGACGAGGAAATTGGCACCACTGCAGTTGCGGTGCTGGAGGTCGCAGTATGCGAAGTGGACGTTGCAGTCTCCGTATCGCCGCCTTCGGAGCTCGACCCTTCCTCGTCTTCACCGGCTTGCGAAGAGCTATCAAGGGTCGCCACTGCTGTATTCTCGCCGCTCTTGATCTCCACTGTCTCGGAAGTCTCTGCCTTCATGCGGACGCGCAGAGCATGCTCGAACACAAGCTCCGTCACGATCGCTTGGATACGAACAGTCACGCGAGTCTGGGAATGACGTAAATACCAAAATGCAGGGCTATGAACAGCCTGTACGCACATGCATGAACATGAACCATTGGTCCGAGACGCTCTTGAACACGCGTCCGCAGAAGAAGAGCGCGATCCAGAACCACGGCTTGACGGTGGCACCTTCACCGCCCTTCTCGAGGTACGTCAGAAGATTGTTGATACTTATGGGGGCAGCGAAGGCTCCGATGACCTGATAATGCGTGCTATCAGCCAACATACCCTTAACCGGCAGCGCACGGGACATACAGCGGTGATTGACATAGCAGCGAGATGGAGCAACTCGACCCCTAGGTGTGAGAGTCATGTTAGTATATTTTACCAGGAATACGAGCATGGGGAACTCACGGAAAACTTTGATAAGCTTGAAGGCGAGGTGACGGCGTGACTTGTTTAGTATTGGATCGAGGACCTGAAAGAGTGTTGCATCAGTATATGGACGTGCCTCCCAGGGAAGGGACTCACCGGAAAGCTACGACCAACGATATTCCTCAAGTGATCGTAGTCGGGAAGAGGAGGGAACATGTCAAATGGCAGGTGGGGCATCCTGTACGCGAGCCACACAAGGGGCGATATGAAGTTGTACGAGGCAAGGGAGAGCAACGACGCTATCTGTTCTGGGTTTGGCTCGAGGATCTCCTGTGGGTGGGTCAGCATCCAGTCTTGAGGTTAGACAAGGTTCGCTGCTGACCTTGGGGTTCACTGGGGTATATCTCCTGGGCACGATGACCGGAATGACCACGCCAGCTACGGACAGGAGCGCCAACTTGGCCCAGAGGAAAGGGCCCTCGGCAGCGTCAATGGGTATCCGGTCGACTCTCGCAAGAGGCCAGACATTGCGATACAAGTACGCGCTCCAGACAAAGAACAAGAGCCACGAGACGTGCGCGTGCGCGCGACGGTTCACCTGTGAACTCCCGGACACTTGAAGAAGACCAAGCACGGACAAGTACGCCTGGCAAGGACATGAGCATACTCCATGTGACAAGGCATAGGGATGGACGTACAAAGAGAGCAATCTGCACAACCTGGACAATCCGAGAGTCAGACAGGACCTCGATCGTCGCGGTGTTTAGCACGAATTCGGCAATGGAGATGCCGAGAAGCGCGAGGATTGCGAGTAGCTGAACTACCCTGAACGCCATGATAGTGAGTCCTCCGACCCCGCTGAGCCTGTTGTGGATGTAGGAGGGTCTTGAGGTGACTGTTGCTAGCTCTGCTGCATCATCGGACTTGTTTGAGGCCTTGCCCAGATCGACTGCCGATTGCACAAGCAGCGCCAACCCTGCAACGTAGGCAGGAAGAACAAGAGAGTCGAGCCATACACTGCGTGAGAAAGGTTAAGTCACGCTTACGACGCGTCGCAATCGGTTCAGGGGAGCACACCTCTGGCTGACAGACGCGATTGTCGCGCCTGAGTCGGTTAATGGAATTTGGGTGAGCTCGGTGAGCCACTGCATGGAAGCCTCCATGACTTGCAAGTGGCATGAACGGGACGCCTATCCCGGATTTCGTGGACGTTGTGGTTGAAGTTCAAGGAAGGAAGGCGACGACACGACGCGTCCGAGAGAAACTGTGATCGTTCTATTGGTCGAATTCGATCAAATATCATATTCTTATATGTAGACAACTCTGTGACTCACTGATCCGACGGCGAGGCTGTGCCGCACGTAAGATTGGCCATGTGCTTTTTGACGATAAGTGGGGCGGCGACTGTATAACGCTGACTCTGTATATAGCGGCCAGTAGTGTTGTCTGGACTTGACAGCGTGAGACCGGATACTGTTCGTCCATTGCGCAGATGCTGAATTCTAAACGTCAGCGGCTAGATGACGAGGTCGATGGCGCAGAAGGAGGACTGAAGTTGCCGTGAGACCGGACGACGATAAGGCTCAAGGTGGCGACTATCAACTAATTTGGGTGGCGGTGCTCTCCACTTCGCAACTTCACTCACTTCTCACGAGTCGCACGCAAGGGCTGCTCACCGTGGCCGTGGCCGTGTCGCACGTAGTAGTACTACGCGACGTCCGACTCGGAGACAATAGAATGATGTGTCAGGGTCGGAGCTCCTGGCAACCGAGGGAGGGATGGGACGTCCTTGCTCCAAACACCAGCGAATAACCAGCATCAGGTAATGAGCTTGCATAGCGGCAAATTGACAAGGTCTTATGGAATCCGGATGCAATCACGGAGGAGGGCCATGATTGAGTGAGTGCTGAGCGTGCCATCGCCCTCAACCCACACAGATGTACCTATGAGCAGATACTCAGTGGGCTTACGAGAACAGGAATTGAAGAGCTGAGAACGTACCTGAGCGCGTTCTTTGTGATCGTCCTGGGACAAGTTCAAGGATTGCTCGCTGTGCCCCGTGATTCTAACTACCCAGAAGCCGTCCAGCAAAGCGAAGTGAACAATCGGGTCACCAGAGATCGTTCCCAGCCGGGATGTTCGATCTCGACATGTCCCGGGGCTCGGACTTAAGACTGTGGCGGGGGACTTTAGCTGGAAGTGCTAGTGAGTGTCGATACTCGGATATTGGCGTCATCTTGTCTCCATCCAATACCCAGCAGGGCAAGGCGATGTCGTACGGCGTCCTCTGCCATCATGCTGACGATCTGCCCGTACGGAAGACCGCCGTTAGCAGAGACAACGAAAATGCAAGGCAATTAGTCGTGTCCACCTAATTTGTGCGTTATGGCCTGATGGTTCATCGTAGGAGAGAGAACAAAGTGAACGTTTCGAATACCGACTAGTAGTAAGTAACCGTATCAGCCACACAGTTCATATTCCGATTGATTGCAGCCACTCCTAGCTTCACGCTCCGATGACGGGAACATGTCGGCGATTAAAATGTTCCCCTCATACCACACAGATCGGTTTGTCCATGTCAACAGCTACCTGCGCATACATTACGGAACCAACGCTTTTCTCAAGTTGGAACACGGCCTCTGTAATGCTTCCTTCATTTCTGCGCCCAATCGTACCTGCTCGTCCATTAATATCGCAACTTGTTCCAGCGCATCTGAAGCAGCCTTTGATGGAAGAAGCTCACCAACTTCCTTCTTCCGGACTTATCGGGCTTACAGACGTCAAAGTTGGGCCGTCGCGCAAGGTCGCCTTATCTCCATGCATGGAAGGTCGTCGACCTGGAACGCCAAGCACAGCTGAGACTCCACAAAGACACACACTTTTAAGCCTCTCTTGTCGCGGTTGTTTGTCCTTCTTCCAGGTCAGGTAATCGAGCGCATAGACTGCACGCAATTTACGTCCCCGAATCTGCGACTTCCGTGACGATCACGTCCATCACCCATCGGCACCTGTAAAAAACCCGCAGGGCTAGTCGCTTTCAGAGGCAGGTAGAGCGTGAACAGGCACGGTGCGTTCCTGGGTGTCCATCTGCCTGCATCCAGCTGACGCGCTCTCGTTCAGGTCACCGAAGGAAGAGGAGGATTTGTGGTGTTCAAGCTCAAGGCTGGCCTCGTGCTTCAATGAAGCACTTCTTGAAGCTTCTCTCCCCGCCATCACCGCAATTACGTTGACTAGACACGAAGGTCGCGATTCCCGATGTCCATGTTGAATGGAACCTATAAAGTCGACGCGGCCAGCGTGTCCCGCACTGTCCAGCTCCCCGCCCGACGACTCTTTCCACCGAACGTCCTAGGATGCTCCTCTCCCAGCTTGTTGTGGTCGGTCTCGCCGCGTTCGCGTCTGCAGCGCGCGCGCCTGCGAGGCACGTCGTGCATGAGTCGCGCCGTTCTCTACCCACCGGATGGAGTCCCGTCCGGCGCGCAGAGCCAGACACCATCCTTCCCCTCAGCATCGGTCTCGTGCAGTCCAACCTCGAGAACCTCGATGCCTACCTCATGGACGTCGCCCACCCGGACTCGCCCAATTACAGCAAACACTGGACGCCTGCCGAGGTTGCAAAGACCTTCCGCCCCTCCTTGAAGTCGGTCGATGCCGTCCGCACCTGGCTCGTCGAAGACGGCTGGATCAACGCGGAGCGCATCGTCGTCAGCAAGACCGGGGGTTGGGTCATGGCGAACGTGACCGTGGAGGAGGCAGAGCACCTGCTCGGAACAGAGTACTACGTATACGAACACGCGGAGGACGGCAAGCAGCACCTTGCGTGCCATGGCGGGTATCACCTGCCCGAGCACGTCTCAAAGCACGTCGACCTCATCACGCCGACGCTGCACTTCGACGTCAAGATACGGAGGCATGGGAGCGTGGCCGACACGAAGATCGGAAAGCAGCTTGGCAGCGTCGGGTTCGGCGCGGCACCCAAGATGGGCGGCCCCGTACATGTAAGCCTTCCGTACCTCCGTGAATGAAGCCTTGTCTCACGCCGGCCCTCTAGAGCATCTTCACAAACCTCGAGCACTGCGACGAGGTCATCACTCTTGCGTGCTTGCGTGCGCTCTACGATTTCGAGTATACTCCGCTGGCACCGAAGAAGAACACCATCGGAGTTGGTGAGTTGACTGCCTGCGAGTCCTCCGAGCGTCAATCTGACTACCACGACAGTTGAATACACGCCGCAGTCACACGTTCCGTCAGACTTCGATGTCTTCTTTGGCAACTACTCGAAGAGCCAGGTGGGTGAGCGCCCGACGCTCATCAGCATCGACGGGGGGTCGCTTGTCACCGGCGGCGCCATTGGCGAGTCCAGCCTCGACCTCCAGTATGTCATGGGTCTTGTCGGGAAGAAGCAGGAGGTCCTCCTCTACCAGGTCGGCGACGCGATCGTGGGTGGCTCATTCAACAACCTGCTGGACGCCCTCGATGGATCCTTCTGTACGTTCGAAGGCGGGGACGATTCCATTGCAGACAGTTCCTATCCCGACAACCAGCCCGGGGGATACAAGGGTGCAGAGGACTGCGGCGACAAGAAGACCGCGTTCGTCATCTCAACGTCGTATGGGTACCAGGAGGCGGACCTCACCCCGGCGTACATGCAGCGCCAGTGCGCCGAGTACGGCAAACTCAGTCTCACGGGGATGACGTTCGTCTACTCTTCTGGCGATGACGGCGTCTCTGGCTTCGATAATTTGTGCCTCGACGACGAGGGTAACCAAATCCCCGGCACAAGTGGCACGCGCTTCAACCCAACCTTCCCAGGCGGGTGCCCGTACGTGACCTCCGTCGGCGCGACGCAAGTTGTACCTGGGAACAAGGTGACCGACCCCGAGAGTGCAGTCTTCCAACGCTTCCCGTCCGGGGGCGGGTTCTCCAACGTCTTCCCGCGCGCGGACTTCCAGAAGGACGCCGTCGCAAACTACCTCGAGAAGTTCCCGCCTGGGTACGCGCCGGAGTTGTTCAACGCGAGCGGCCGTGGATTCCCCGACGTGAGCGCGAACGGGCTCAACTACTCGATTGCAGCGCATGGCGCGCTGTCTCTCATTTCTGGCACGTCTGCGTCCGCGCCGACCGTCGCCTCCATCCTCTCCGCCATCAACGACGCGCGGCTAGCGATTGGCAAAACATCTATTGGCTGGGTGAACCCTGCAGTGAGTTTGAGCTCGTCGTCTCAATATGTGTCCCTTAACTGATCTTATGCCCCGCAGCTCTACTCGTCTACTTTTACTGGCGCGTTCCATGATATTATCAACGGAACGAACCCAGGTTGCGGCACACAGGGGTTCGCTGCGCGTCCGGGATGGGACCCGGTAACTGGACTGGGTACGCTGAACTTTAAGGCGCTTCTCCGGAGGTTCCTCGAGCTACCCTAACACCCTTGACTGGATGACAAGTCGTGTACGGCCGTTGTTGTAGGCAGCGTGCTATGTAGTAGTCGTGTAGTCAGACTCTCGAAGGGCCGGCATTGATGCATGTATTGAGGCCAGGTCGCACCTTCCAGCTTGCGTTAAGCCTCGTTAATACACCTCTTCTCAGACTCTCGGACTTCGTTGCGACTCGTGAGATATCCGTTGGAGCAGTTTAGCCTCTGATACTGTAGATGCCGAGTCTCTGAGGATACAGCAGTCGTCGTGGTCGTGATGTTACTAGCCGCGCGCCTAAGTATCTCATACCATCAGGCTCTCCTCAGGCTTCCTTCTTCTCCTGTCCTCTCCTCCTGGGTCCTAGATGGCATGGCCGCCATACCCCTCTTCATGATTCCGACAAGATCGGTCCATCTGCGTGCATCTCAGGACCGGTCACCGTAATGTTCCTTATCTCCTCGTCAAATTCGGACGGATCTATCATCTCACGAACTAATTTCGGGTCCAATCTTCTCGTACTTACTTGCGATGAACGCACTCAGCCATCAGTGACTCATGATGCATGATGAGCCAACATTTCGCCTGCGGCCTGGCTCACGCTTCGCGTACTGACAAGTTCACTGTTCAGGACAAGTTCAACCGTACTTTACAACAATCTCCGATCCATCACGACCGGCCACAAAGTGATGCAGCGCTTTCTCTGGCCTACGAGTCAGACCTTGACTATATTTGATCAGGGAACCGGAGCCGCCGCGAGATCTATGTATTAAACTCAACGCAAGTTGAACGCGTACCACCACCGAGGTCAGGCTCGTAACCGCGAACGCCCCCTGCGGTTTGGACGCCATGGAGTCCGCCACGCATACCTTCGCCGAATTATCTCAAGTACCACTCACTGCATCGTATACGTTCGGCATATCTTCGGTCTCAGACGGGCAAGTACTAGTCTGTTGTGCGTTCCACTGGTTTACGCGTTGGCTTACGCGTCCCGGATTCGCAGAATTTGGCAGAACTCCCTCATCTTCCCCGCATACGGTGCAGGGTTCTCTGTGCTTGTGCTCCTGGCAAGTGCGGTTGGCGATTGGTCTCGAGCGCGTAAATTGTCAGCGACATCCGGGTCCGAAACGCCTGATGGCTCTGTCGACTCCTCTTCCTCGCCAATTCGGCGCAGGATCGAATCCATAGGGGGATTTGCTATCGTTTCGTATCGCATCGTCCAACTTCTGGGCATCCTCTCTCTACTGGGTATCTCCATAGCTCAGTTCATGTTGGACGACGAGATGAGTATCGTTCGTCGCGCGCTAAGCGCATCTCGGACGGTGCAGGCGGTGCAAATTGTCGTCTATGTACGTTCCCATGCTTCGTGTCCCGAATTCACCTGACAATATCGCACAGACATATCTATCAGTCCTAGGCTTTCTCCAGATTTTCTCACTCGGGCCGCTCAGCAGTCGAGCGTACATCCACACCTCGTCGCTGTTGTTTCTGCTATGGTCGATCTACCTATACCGCAACGTCTGGCCTCTGGCGACAGTGAACCTTGTCCCCGCAGACAAGGGCGAAGGGCTGCTCCTCTGGGCTAAGATCACCCTTCTCTCACTTACTGGATTTGTTGTACCGATCGTCATTCCCAAGAAGTACATCCCGGTCAACCCAAAGGTCAGTACAGTTTGTCGATACCATCCTGACGATCGCGTCTAATTGATACCTTGATGCTCAGGAGCCCTTTGAACCAAATCCGGAGCAGACAGCCTCTTTCCTATCATTCAATACGTACACATTCATCGCGCCTGTGATATGGCGCGCGTACAGCATGCGCCATCTCCCGTTCGACATGCTTCCCCCTCTGCCGGATTATGACCACCTGAAGAACATTGTAGGTCGCAGTTTCCCGGTGAGCCTTGCTCTTCCCTGATGGTGATCCTGCCAGCTCATGCGTAACTTCCTCGAAGCACCTTGATCCCTTGATCTCCAAGTCGCGTCGCCACGTCGGACTGAAGCTCATCCGGGTGTTCTGTGAGTGATCGTGCGAGTTCGCGTTGCTTTCATCGACGCTAAATGGATCTCCTGCGACAGGGCTGGAGCTCCTTACCTTAGCCTCCATGTCAGTCACTGCGGTCAGTTCATCTTACGGCCTCCGCTCTAACGCAGGTCTGACAGCGTCTCCATTCACAGGTCATCGGACAGTTCGCTGCTCCCATTAGTATCAACAACCTGCTCACGTACTTCGAGACGGGCGGTGAGGGTGAGACCGTGCGACCATGGTTCTGGATAGCGCTCCTCTTCTTCGGGCGTATCTTCCAGACCATCTGCGACCAATGGTTCATATTCACAATGGTACGTCGTTGTGGCCGTTCTAATTGTGCATTGATGGCCGAAGGAACGCTCGCTTGCAGTCCAGGGTGGATGTCAGGATGCAAGCGATCATCACCGAGCTAGTGTTTGAGCACGCCCTCCGCGTGCGCATGAAGGCAGGGACCAGCGAAGGGACAGGCTCCAGTGCGGCGAACACTGCGATCTCTACTCCCGACACCGTGTCCCAGGCCGACGACGAAAGTCGTGCTTCAAACGCTGGAGATGGAGATACTGTAGTGGAGCAATCTGCGACTTCAAGCACTACCATCGCCCCTGCCAGCTTGACATCGAGCAAGGGCAAGGGCAAAGCACAGCCTGAGTCCGAAACTACCAAGACTGGCGCCGAAGGGCCGAAGGCGGAGAAGAACATTGTCGGTCGCATCAACAACCTGGTGTCAAGCGATCTGAGCAGTCTGGATAAATGGAGCATGCATTTTGTCTATTCGCGTATGTGTTGTGGTCTTCCTGGATCCTTCGTCATGTTGCTCTCGTTGACTCAACATATACATTTTAGTTGTCGAATCGCCATTCCAAATCGTATTGTGCATGATCTTCCTGTACCAGATCATGGGTTGGAGGTATGCACCGCGACTACGAGGTGTCTGTTCCTACCCAATTGAGCACTTTATCACCCCTCAGCACGTTCGTCGGGGTAGCAATTATGCTTCTATCTCTCCCCGTTCCTGGATTCATCACTGCCCGCTTGCAAGGTACGCAGAGGGAGAAGATGGAGCGCGTGAGTCAGTATCTACCACGAATAATCTTGTTACTCACCCTCTTGCAGACCGATTCTCGTGTACAAACGGTAACTGAGAGTAAGTCGAGTCATTTGTCAGATCGTTAGTATTGCATTGACACGTCTAATGTGTAGTGATGAATGTCATCC
This sequence comes from Lentinus tigrinus ALCF2SS1-7, assembly GCF_003813185.1. Lineage (NCBI taxonomy): Eukaryota > Fungi > Basidiomycota > Agaricomycetes > Polyporales > Polyporaceae > Lentinus > Lentinus tigrinus. Next base: position 183,886 of record NW_027137944.1, read on the forward strand.
GAATGATCAAGCTGTTCGGCTGGGAGCCTCGTATCGCGACCCAGCTCAACGAGAAGCGAGAGCTTGAGCTCGTGTCGGTTAAGAAAAACCGCTTGTACGATCTTGCGAACGACCTATGCAAGTACGTGGCCATTATCTTCTATTGATGAGCACGAACTAACCGGATGTACAGCTACCTGATCCCAATTTTGATCATGCTGGCGACCTTCTCCACATACGTGCGTTCTGTCCAAGTCTCCACGACAGGACCCAGACATTGATCTGTGTTATGTTCAGGCGATTTTTATGAAGGGCGAGTTGACAGGTATGTTCTCTGTGATCACCTTACTCTCGAGTGCTCAATTGCCTCTAGCGTCGAAGGTCTTCTCTGCAATTGCAGGTATATATCAATCACCGTATAGCGAGTGACAATATTTATATATATTCCTTAGTCTTCGACATGTTGCGTATGAACATCCAGGCAACGTTCTGGGACATCTCGTTTCTTGTTCAAGCGAATGTCTCCCTGGAGCGTATTTCAGACTTCTTGTACAATGTGAGGCTGGCCCACATTTCTCCATGCGTTACTGTTATTGATCGTTAAATATTCCAGACCGAGCTCATCGACGAGTTTACCGAATCTGACAAGCCCGAGGCTGCCGAGATTCTCACCGCGTCTGTCCCTGATGAATATAAAGACACCATCGGGATACGACATGCATCCTTCACCTGGGCTGCAGACTCCGCCTCGGTCCCCATCACCCCAGGAGGCACTCGGAGGCGGACCTTCGCGCTTAACATCGAAGACGAGGTCTTCTTCCATCACGGGAAGATCAATCTCATTGTTGGACCGACCGGGGCTGGCAAGACTTCGCTGTTGATGGCGCTGCTTGGGGAGATGCACTACATCCCGCAGGGTCCTGACTCGTTCGTGAACCTTCCCAGGGACGGCGGTGTAGCGTACGCTGCGCAGGAGTCGTGGGTGCAGAATGACACCATCAAGGTGAGGGTATGCATTGAGAGTTGATCTTGGATATGCACTGACCACTTATACAGAACAACATTGTCTTCGGTTCTCAGTTCGACGAGGTCCGATACACCAAGGGTAAGACGATCGTGTCAACATTTCCGGTGTGTTCTACTAACTAAGTTTGACAGTACTCGATCAATGTGCGCTGAGGCGCGACCTTGAACTCTTCGATGCGGGAGATCAGACTGAAGTCGGAGAGAAGGGGGTCACGCTGAGGTAAGCTTTGACGCTCAGTCTTATTATCTTGTCCGGGTACTGATTGGCACCCAGTGGCGGCCAGAAGGTGAGCCTGCGCTAGTGCGTACCGCCGCACGAACCTCAGCTGACGTCTTATAGGCCCGTATCACCCTGGCGCGGGCTGTGTACTCTAGCGCAGAAATCGTGCTCCTCGATGATGTGGGTGCTCGAAGTTCTGGTATTCTATCATACTGTGCTCACAATCGTCTATAGATATTGGCTGCGCTCGACGTTCACACTTCACGCCACATAGTCGAGAAATGTCTCAAGAGCGACCTCATCCGCGGACGTACTGTAATTCTTGTTGTAAGTCCTCCATTAACACATACCATCGCCTCGCGACGCTCATATCTCCGTCAGACCCACAACGTTGCCATGGTCAGCCCAGTCGCAGACTTCATCGTAGACATGGGCTCCGACGGTCGCATACTCAGCCAGGGATCGCTCTCTTCCGCCCTCTCGAAGGACTCGAACCTCCTGAGAGAGGTCGAAGAAGAGCAACAGGTGCTAGAAAAGACTGAGCAAGAACTCGATCCATCGGATGAGACTGACAAGGCCACGGGAGCGGAGCAGGGTGCCGGCAAGCTCGTCGTCGCCGAGGAGCTCAAGGAAGGACACGTTGGATGGGATGCAGGTGAGTATTATGGATGGAATTACTGGGCTGTATCTAACCAGGTTTATTTGTAGTGAAACTGTTCCTTGCCAACGTATCTAGACGTCCTTTATTCTTCTGGATCGTGTATATATCCGGTGTCGCAGCGAAGCACCTCATCTCTAACATCCAGGTGAGTTCTTATCGGTTGAAGTCGCTAGGACCGGTCTGATGATGGCTTGCGTAGACCTGGTACTTGGGGGTGTGGGCTGCTCAGTACGAGGTGCACCCTCCCAGTGAAGTGGCTGCCAGCCAGTAAGTGTTTCGCTTTTGTGAGGGTGCATATCGGGACTCATCAGCTTCTAGTTACTTGACCGTGTATACCGCACTCGTTGGATTTGGCACTGTCTTTTCTGCCTTCTGCGTTTTCTACTATGTTTTCGGTAGCATCCGCGCTTCAAGGATCATACATGAGAAGCTCGTCGTCTCGGTTCTTGGTACGACTTTGCGGTAAGCAACATCACGATTACGCTAGCGCCATCCTACTAACGACCGGACATGTTTAGGTGGCTCGATAAGACGCCTACTGCTCGTATCATCACCCGCTGCACCGAGGACATCCAGGCTCGTGAGTCATTCCCATTAAATTAAAAGATGTCCTTACTGACATGCTCGAAGTCGACAACCGCTTCTCCAGGGCCCTAGAAGCGTTCGTGGAGATCATGGTGTACCTCATCCTCAAGATGTTCGGTGTAATCGTCTTCTCTCCCATCTTCATATTCCCAGCGCTCCTTGTCGCCCTGGGAGGGGTCGTCTGCGGCAACATCTATATGAAGGCTCAGCTCTGTGTCAAGCGCGAGATGAGCGCGGCCAAGGCGCCCGTTCTCGGTCACTTTGGAGCTGCCATCAGCGGAATCAGTTAGTTTCAGACTACTTGAGTATTGGCCGCTGATGATAAGCATTGCGTATAGCCTCCATTCGCGCATATGGCGTCCAGGAGGCCTTCAAAGCCGAGGCATACCGTCGCATTGATAGATACAGTCGTGTGGCAATCACGCACAACACTCTGAACCGGTGCGTCCAGTACTGTGTGTTTCCCGCTCATGCTCACGCTGAGATACCCCTACAGTTGGGTCATGTTCCGTGTCGATACCCTTGGCGCCCTCTTCACCGCCAGTCTCGGCATCTACTTGACGTACTTCACTCGGTTGAGTGCCTCCAACACTGGCTTTTCGTTCGCAATGGCTGGTAAGCGTCCTCTCACTATATAAAGGATACCTCTACTGACCGGTACGAATAGCTGCTTTCAACGGTGTCATTATGGAGGCGGTCCGTATGTTCAATGAAACCGAAATCTCTGGTAACAGGTAAATATCGGCGACACGCGCATGGAAGAAACACGATGTCTGATAGAACCACTGCAGCTTGGAGCGCATTCAGCAATACCTCGTCATTGAGCAAGAGCCCAAACCCACACCTGAAGGCGTACCTCCCGCCTATTGGCCTGCAAGCGGGAAGCTAGAGGTCGACGAACTCTCAGCTCGGTACTCTGAAGTGAGAATTCCTTGTAAGGACGTCTTCTGTCGGTCTGCTGAGGAAAGTGTCTAGGATGGGCCGAAGGTCCTGCATAACGTCTCATTCACTGTCGCCTCCGGAGAACGCGTTGGTATTGGTACGTAGATTGTCCTCCTGATTGAGTGATATTGCGCTTACAGGGCCTCGTGTGGATCAGTTGGTCGTACTGGCAGCGGAAAGGCGAGTATTCATGCCTTCATACACCGAACAATCCTGACACTGTTATAGAGTTCGCTCACGCTGGCGCTGCTCCGTTGCATCCTGACCGAAGGCATCGTCCGATACGACGGACTTTCCACCAATAAGCTCAACCTCGACGCCCTCCGCTCCAACATCACGATCATCCCGCAAGTGGTGCGTTCGCTTCCACGTCCCCGCCATTGCTTGCTCACGTTCATGTTCTCAATAGCCGGAGCTCCTCAGTGGCAGCCTGCGCCAAAACCTCGATCCCTTCTCCGAGCACGACGACGCAGTCTTGAACGACGCACTTCGCTCAGCCGGACTCTTCAGCGTGCAAGACGAGAACGACCAGTCCCGGATCACGCTCGACTCCCAGATCGCAGGAGGCGGTGCCAATCTTTCCGTTGGACAGAGGCAGATCCTTGCGCTTGCGCGTGCGATTGTGCGGCGTAGCAAGCTGCTTATCCTGGACGAAGCGACCTCCGCCATCGACTACGAGACGGACAGCATCATCCAGACGTCGCTCCGGACTGAGCTCGGGAAGGACGTGACCCTCCTCACTGTCGCTCACCGCCTGCAGACGATCATGGACTCGGACAAAATTGTGAGTGTCGCAGGCCAATTCATCATGCTACAAGAACAGCTCATTGCTAACCTGCTCGCCCCATGCAGATGGTCCTCGACGCGGGACGCATCGTAAGTTCTCTTCGGCAGTGACATGAGCACGTTCTGACAGCCCGTTCTAGGTCGAGTTCGGCAAGCCTTCTGAACTGCTCAAGAACGAGAAGGGACTTCTCCGTGCCCTCGTCGACGAGAGCGGCGACAAGGAGAAGCTATACACCATGGCCAACGCCGCAAGCGCGTCGGCATGAGCCCAGTCCTTACTATCCATTCATCATTCATCTTCTGTCTTCTTGCTCCGACTCAGGTATACGATACGTACTACAGAGCTCCTCCAGGGTCTACCTACATACACACTGGTAATATGATAAATACTCGTAGGTGCTACGGTGCAACAGACAAAACTGCATCTCAACACCTCGAGCGAGTGCAAGAATGCCAACTTCTGCAACTCTACGGTCTACTTCAGACGGGAAAATGAGAGGATCTCGAAGCCCGACAATGTCTGAAGCGCCCCTAGAACCCAGCCAGCTTCCACGCCTCGTCATCGCCCTCGCGCGCCTTCTTCTCCTCCGCCTCGGGCTCGACGTACTCGCGCACGGCCTCCCCATGCTGGTTCTTGAAGAACACGACGTCACCCTCGTCCTCGATGAATGTGCACTGCGTGAACGAGCGCCATAGCGCATACATGGTCGGCTAACAGGGCATAACGTGAGTACTCTAGGGGCCAGAGGTATCATGCGAACATGCGAAGGCGCCTCACCGTCGAGTCGTAACAGTAGTACTCGCCGAGGACGGGTTTGATGGCTTCGGTGACTTGGGGCAGGTTATCTGTGCATGCCTGCTCGTCCTCTCATAAAGCCAACCAAGGCAAGACACAAAGCCACTTACAGAACGGGATCGAGACAAAGAAGTGGTGTGCGACGTGTGTGCTAGAAATCTGTAGATGGCCTGGTCAGCGCGTGAGAACCCCTGGAGGCATGAACCCACGACGCACTCCATGCCAAAAGAACCAGCCAATCCAGCCAAAGACAGGTCGGTCTACGGTAGCCAGAGCGCCGCGAGCGAAGGTCCACGATTTCTATACAGCTGTCAGAGCAACGTTCGCAGGATAGGAACGCAGGATAGGAATGGTATGGCGACGCACCTCGCGGTAGTACGGAACCGTCGGATCGCTATGCTGCAGATAAGTGAACATGACGAGCCAGTTGTGCGCCCACTGTATGAGCGGAGCATCAGGCGCTGAGGGCTCCATTACCTGAGGGAAAGAACTCACGAGCCACGGAACGAAGTAGAGGCTCCAGACGTTATGGAAGCTCGTCTTGTACGACCACGTGGCAAGGAAGAGAAGCATGAGACCGATCGCGATGTCCGAGACGATGATAGCGTTCCCTAGTAACTGAGGTAAGTACCGCCGCTACATCCGTCGGATCCTGAACTCACTGTCTTGCGGCTTGAAGAGCTTCGAGTCCGGGTTGTAGTGCTACATGCACGTGAGAATGCCTGAATAAACGGCTGCGCCTAGGGAGACGTACGCTTGTCCAAGGAGGGTACTTGGGGTTGCCCTTTCGGTTATGACTGCGACGAAGACGACTAAGTATGTTCGAGCGGCGAGATGGACAGACGCAACGTACATCAAGTACAACTGGAAACCACTGTAAAAGTCGTGAGGAAGTGGCCGCGAGCGACTGGACAGTCCGCTTACAGGAACTGACGAATGACCATCTTGAAGAGCGTGTACAGAGGCGTCTCCTCGAGGATCTCCTTGTAATCCATCTTTGTGGCATGAGCCGCATCCGGCAACTTCTTGAAGTCCGAACGCGACATCGGGTGGTAGGTCTCGTCGCGAGCAAGGTGATTCGTCCCTTTCTGAAACGAAACAGTCAGCGGGAATCGCACGAAGCCAGATAGACGTACTCACATGGTGTGCACGGTGCGTGAGACGCCAAGCAAAGTACGGCGTCAAAACCAACGTGTGTAGGCCCATTCCGCAGATGATATTGACCCAAGCGTATGGGGATACAGCATCGTGACCGCACTGCTCAGGGATACAAGTCAGTTAGGAGATAACCAATGGTGGTCCCGCCTGACCTCATGACCTGACAGGCTAGCGTCAGTTCGCGGTTTAGCCAAGTGCGACACAGTTGCACGTACCAAGGACCCACATCCCTGCAAAGGACACGCTCTGCCAGAACCAGTAGAGAGCCCAGAACGCCCAAGACACAAGCGCTCTCCCAGAAGAGGACCATCCGAGGGCGGCGGCGGCTTTCCACGATAGCTGGTCGATCCTTGTAGCGAAGACGTAGAATAATACGCTCAGGACAACGTGTCGCCCTATGTAATAGAGTCCCTTAGCGGTGCTCTTCTGGAAGAGATGTCGGGGGACGGCAGCGTGGACGTCCTTGATGGAGACCGTTGGTGGGACGAACTGGGCGCGTGTTTTACGCTCCAAGTACTCTGGCGCGTCACGGACTAGCCATGACAAGGCAACCTGAGGGATGTTTCCGGGGGGTCGTTGCGCGTCTTCAGGGATCACTTTGCTCATGTCGAAAATTTAGGTCGTTGAGCCAGGGGTGTCGCGTCGCAGGGCCTTAGAGGGTGCGGAATCAAGAAGAGAGAAGCATGAGGCAAAAAGCTTGCATGCTATATACTCCGGGAAAGCCCCCAGCTGGGGTCTGATAGACCTTCATTTGACGACCGATTTGACACTTCCCTTCCCATCCGTGTACAGGCCCCGCCACGCCCAGGTCGTCCTTCCGACGCGTGTGGCCTGTCGAATTAGTGAATGTCAGCGAATCAATCGGATTAGAACCCATTAGAACCACGTAACTCATTCCAAGGATCCCGTAAAAAGATCAGGGCTCCTCCCTCGAGGGACTGTTAACGAAGATGGTGGGAATGTGCAGACCTTCGCCTCGGACTTGCCTCGGACTACCAGTTGCTTAGTCATACATCACACGGTCGCGAAAGTTTGTGAACGTCCCCAGGCGTCTCCGGTTCCGCGCAAGCTACCGTCAGTGCCCGTCGTTGCTCCATGCGCGAGTACAGCAGATGTGAGCCATATGGCGCTTGTATGTCTCAATTTTTTCTGACTTGCATGGTGGCAGGTATTGGGAGAATTCGTGGCAAGTCGCTCTAAGAAAATTCACTCGCCTCGCTATCGTGACTGCATCATGGACATTGAACGGACGACGAGCCTTCTACATGGTTATGTGGTGAGCACAAGCATCTTCTTTTGTACGACGTGACATGTCGTCCAGAATGATGTCGTGTTCGCGCCAGCGTGAGCCTTATGGTCGTCCGTGCTTCCACCAATTTCTATGCCACAAACAGACGAGTCCTGATCACTTGTTTATTCCAGACGCATGCGAGAGAGTGATCAAATAGGTCTGTTAGCTGTGACCTCTCTCGAAGAATGGCCCTAGGCCTTGCCCCTTCGAAGATACGTTGATGCCGACCCTGTGCGTTCGTCCAGTCATTCGTGTCTCCTGTATAGTCAGCCTGCTTGCTAACACTGAGATCATACGTGCTTATACCCTGTCCACAGCCGTGACCCCATAGCGTTCACGCTTCATCCCTTCCTCTGCGCATTCCCAACGAGATTCGCCAGACGCGGCAACTGTGACAGAACGACAGTCCACGTATTCATCAAGGCCCAATTTGTTTCATTCGTCTATGCTGGCCTTGTTACCTGGCGACATCACAAACAAAGATCCGAAATAGTGTCAACTTACGCCAGGCGGAACCCTCTCGCTGAAGTGCGGCGCTGATATCTTAGCTCCGAGGAATCTAGACGACGCTCGCATCTTCGTTTGATGACCTACCTGCCTATGCACCGTAATGACAGGATGTCTCACACTGGTCTCCGCGCCGTCTTTATTCCACTGTTTCTGACACATTGTCACCGACAAATCGCTTATAGAGGTGACTACTCTCCGCCTTCTTCCATTCAAAAATCGCCTTTCTCATGAAGTCGCGATACAGCTTACTGCTCGTGGCTATCTGCGCCCAAGAATTGTTGGTCGTATGAGCGCCAGGCTCCCCTTCCCATGCGCACACAATTCGATCTTGATAGTGTGGAACTCAGCCCGAGTATCAATTTGCCTACTGAGCAGACACGGCCAGCTTTCCGTACCCAAATACCTTCTGGATTTGTTCATGGTATGTCCCTTTCGACTATGTTGCGGCGGATGGCAGAACTGACGTTAACCGCACCGGGTTGTGTGACATGGCATGGTCTCAAGCGCGTGCAGTTCGTCGTGGCAAGTGTCGATCATATCTGATGTGGCTGGGAAACGTGTTCTCTAGCTCGACCCAGCCCTCTATAAGTCGCTTTTCCTCCCCCCCGCCACCCTGCTTCGCTCTTCTCGCGCGCGCTTCCTACATCCGCTCCTGTAATCCCTGCCCCCTGCCCCTCCCCGACATCCCTTATGCCATGCCTGTACCCCGCATTGTGGACGACTCAAGCCTCGATCTCATTCGCTACATTGATCCTGCACCCAACCTGGACGATGGATATACATACAACTGGACACACATAACTTCCGAGGATGGGAGCCTGTCGCCTTTCGAAAACAGAACGATCTCCTACTGCTTGCAGTCTGGTGCCATGGCCCTGTTCACGTTTCAAGGTATGTTTCACAAACCGCATCAACCGGCGTAGGCTGACCTCGCAACAGGAACGCGAGTGTCCGTATACGGTAGCGAGTCGGACCAAGTCGCAGACGTACATATCTGGTCATCCTACAGTATCAATGGTCAATCGAACACCACCCATAAGTCCGGTGCACGTGGAGGTGACCATCTGCTCTTCTTCGATTCTGGGTACATGCCCTACGACGAGTATACACTACAAATCTACGTCGGTTATGCGGAGGATGACGCTGGGTACTCGCTCGACTACATCCGGTACGAGACTACGTCTACCGCCGCTACCTCTGCATCGTTAGCGTCGTCATCGCTAGTCACCCCCACGTACTCCCCAATTCTTACGCTCACATCGGTCACTACGCTCTCCTCTTCATCGGTCGCATCACTTTCATCGCAGAAACCTACTGCGTCCTCAACGAAGAGCATAGCACCGGCTGCGACGACAGCTACCGTGAAACCAGAGACATCCCTAGAGAGTCAGAAGACTGGAATCATCGTCCTCTCCACACTAGGGGGTGTTGCGTTTCTCCTCGCACTGGCGTACACCGTCTATAATTTCTGGAGAAAGCGGGGGCCGTACAGGCGTATTGACCTTAATGACGAGATCCCGGGAGAGCACGAGGGTGAGTATCTCGAAGCCCACTCTCTGAAACCACCTTCTGAGCGATACGTACAGATCTCGTCCCTTCCTCGTCCAACAAGACTCGGGACCCTCGGGTTCTCTTTTCCTCCTCCCCTCCCCCTACTCCAGAGCCTGACGCTGGTCCAAGGCCACAGCCGGTCGGGGATGGCCGTATATCGCCTTATGGGCCGCATGCGGTCATCAGCACTGACGAGAAGAAGACGTATCTGTCGGTAGCAGGAACCATCGCAGCCAGCGCGTCTGCACATGACGAGGAAGACGCTTAGCCGTCCGCTCTTCCTGAGCTCTTGAAGGCGCTTGGCTGTGCGAACTCATGTGTGCGTCGGGCATATCCAAGTTATCGCAGGCTGCATTCTTTTGGCGGAGTCGAGCCTGAGCAGTGGTACAGGATGTATGATTTTATCGTGCACTTCCATGTCATCGATCCGATCCCAAGCATCAGGAACCAAAGGAGAGTGGGCGCTGAGCGCTACCTCATGAGGTTGCTTCTGGACATGAAGCCTGAGACTGTTCCCGCGTTCCGAGAGTGCTCGAGCGGCGCGGCATGTGGTCGAAGACTGTGATATAGTCAGAGCAACGATCAGCGGCTTATTGCAGTGAGTACACACCCTCACTATGCCCTGTGCCCCCAACGTACCCTTGCGTCCTATCTCCACTTTTCATACTGCCCGCAAACCCTCCTGCTGATAATTTCCCTCTATGCCTCGAGCGGCTGAAGATACTCCCCTGAGCGATGTGATTGTCGATGACTCTGAGACCGACAAGATCCAGTATGTTCCAGGCACAAGCACGTCCGGTGGTGACGGAAAGTGGACGCACGCTTCACTGACCGGAGAGGACTTCTACTACCGTGGGACGCTATCGTCCTGTTCCACTCAGGGATGCCGTCTGGAGTTTCCGTTCAAAGGTACGTCTTACGATCTTACGACCAGACTAGTGAGCTGTCTGTCTCGAGACTCATCGCTGATGAGCCGTGTCTTCTAACGCTCAGGGACAGCGATAGCCGCATACGGAGTGACCTCCACGATGGACAACACGTCCACCTGGTGGCAGGTCGACGACGGGAATATCTACGTCTTTGAGCCCAGTAGAGAGGGGCTTGACCGCACCTACCACGTCCGATTCTACCAGTCCGACGCGCTGTCATTCGGCGACCATACATTGTACGCCAATATCACCTATCTCCAAGGCGGGATGCTTCAGCTGGACTGGATAGAATACAATACCACCGCCAACTCCAATTCGACCACATCCTCGAGCACCTCGCTCAGTTCAACGTCCGCTACTTCATCCTCTTCGGGCAGTCTCTCGTCTACCACCGCCGCCCCCGACTCCGGGACAAGTCGGTCAGGATCCTCAGTGCCCAATAAAGCTATAATCATAGGATGTGTCGTGGGTGGTGTGGTAATCATTGCGCTGCTGTATGGGCTGTACAGACTATGGCGCAAGAGAAGAAGCGAGGGGCACGCTCGTAGGCTAGATAACCGAGAAGGTATGTACGTCACTCGGTGGGGCACGGTCGCTCATGCTCACTTCATTCATTACTGTACCCTCCGCAACAGACTCCCCACCACCCTCCTTTTCCATACTCTATGACGCAGACGCGGACGAGGAATCCGATTCCTCGCACCGTCCCCGCTACTCTTCGGACACAGGGCTCTCTGCGAGCATGGCCGAAAGACAGCCTATGCTGTCTGCATCGCAGCCTGCTGGAGAAGTGCCCATAGCAACGAGGCTATCGGATCTAAACGGACGCACCAGCTCTACGGAGCAGGATCATTCTCACTCAGTCTCGGGGAAGGGTCCGCTTTTGAGTGAAGCATGTACGAACGGCGCCGCTGGTGATGGTTCGGATGAGCTACCTCCTGCCTATTCGCCTTGACCTAGGTCCTTGTCGGTCGCCATGCGAAAGCAACCTTCGTTTTGGATACCCTCGGAGACACCTGTTGGCATTCTGTAGTGTCGCACCCTTCGCATATATATATAGGTTGGCATGGGTGGAGAAGGGACTGCGGGGCGAACAGAGTGTCCTGAAGTCAAATATAAGAACCTCTTTTCGTACTGCGACACAGGAGAAGATCCGCAGTTTGTCGGAGTCGCCGAACGATCCTAAACGCCCTCATCTAGCAATACTTACTTCAGAAACAAGGGGATCAAGGCGCGCGCTGCCCATCTGAAGGGATCGTCGGAATACGAACTTGCGCAGAGACGGGAGCCCCTTCGATTCCAGAGCCTCGAGTGTAGAGACCAGACACTCGTGGACGCTGCCCCCCTTCACCTGCTCAATCGACAGAGTCTTGAGCGAGGAAGCTGCACCCTCCTCGCGCAGAGCACGAAGCAGGGAACGTCTGGAGGATGAGGCTTTGCATTGACATATACTAAGCAGTGATGGTATGAGCTCGGGGAGAACAGCTCATTCGGCATCTCCGTCATCGTCGCTGTGGTTCAAGTTGTTGTCGTGATTATCGTTGTCGTCGGCGTTGTTAGTGTTGTTGTTGCTATCGTTGTCTTCCAGGTCAATAGACGCAGGATTTGCGTCCCGAGCCTTCCTTCTGCGCCACCACAAGTTGATATCGTTAATGGCCTCCTGAGCGACTTTTCTAGCGTTACTCTCGCTCTCTCCCGGGGGGAAACCAGCGTACGCAAGGATGGAGTCCACGGAGGTTGCGTACTCGATAGGAATAGGACGATAGAAATAGATCGCGCATCCTAGGAGGTCAGATACGTGAGCGATCACACGGACACTAAGAACATGGAAGAACGCACGATCAGTCCACACCTCCGCCCCCGTGCAAACGTCGTACAATTCGTAGCACTTGAACGATCCCTTCCAGGGTGCCCTATCGTACAGCTTGATCACGTCCAACTCCTCGGGACAAGTGTGTTCGCAGGACCGGCCGAAGTCGACCACTCTGACATATGGGTCGCCGTCGACATCTTTGACCACGACGAGGTTCCGTTCAACGAAATCGTTGTGCTGCACTCCGGCCTTGTGAATCGCCAGTAACGCGTTCACAGCTTGGAACCTAGTATGTAGACTAGGGTAAGCACTTCAAACGCAAAACACAAAACATAACAAGAATGAGCAAAATACCTGACATTGCCTGAGTAATATTTCAACTCGACAGTGAGCGGAACACCGCAGTACTGCAAGACAAGGACTCCGGTGTGCCCGTCCTGTGTAATGCCAACGTAGCATCCGTACATCACAGGGACAACGGTGTCCTGAATATCGAGGAGCTTGCTACTGTATAGATCTGCCTCCTTCTTCAAGAGGTCGATCTGATGTTCCCCGTAGGCAACTTTTCAGACCACATCCCGCTTCTCATCCGACAAACCCAATTCCGTGGCAATGTGCAGATCACCGCGAAAGACTTGAGTGTTTCCGTCTTCGCGTTCTGAGATGAGTTTTCGCAAGAAAACTTTGTAGGGACTCCTCCGGACACTCCGGCAGGGAATGTAGGCCGGGAGAGACTGCCATGCCAGGTCCGACTCGGACAATGGTTCTGATGGAGAGTCTGAATCGGAGTCTGAGGAGGGGTCAGGAACCTGAGGATATAAGAGCGAAGACATTCCGATGCAGAAGATGATGTTCTGTAGATGTTCTGGTGAGGACGACGCGCAGTGACGACACGAGCCACGTGGCCGCGCTGCCCATAGACGCACGTGGCCAAGCCAGAGTCCCGGCGGTTTTCTCGTCCTGTTCTCGTCGTCACAGTTTGAACTTCGAGTCGTTCCTCCCTATTCACCACTCTTTTTCAATCCTTTGGGTTAACGCTACAAATGAAACGAGATATTGGCACGCTCGGACGGAAAGTTGCTTTCCTCTCCAAGTCCGGTTGGCAGATTTCCCGGACCGGCAAGTATACCGTCTACTGAGGTATGCAGTCTTGCTGTCCAGATGTACAGCTAAACTCATGCGGGTGGGAGTTCGTTGTAGATGGTATGACAGCTTTGAAAGCTTCAACTCATCAGCGTCTCTGTTCTGATTGACAGGCCCGGGGTGCCACACATTCGTGACGCGTTGCCGATATTGATCAGTACAACCCGGCGGAAGCGTTAGGTCCTGCGCTGGCAGTCGAACTCGGGCCCCGCCAAGATTACTCGCACGCGCCCCCGCTTCAGGTAGCCAGTCTTCTGAATGAAGAATATCATGCGAGGGCAGACCACTTTGAATGTCGCTTCCTGTTCGACTTGATACTGTTACGAGAAGCCCGCAAACGATTCGATACTAAGACAACCTCGGACATAAAATATATGATCGAAGAGGGGAGTGGACATCATCATCCATGTGCGTAGTAGCACAGAAACCATTTCCACCGCTCACACTTGCCGCGGCCGGGATTGTATCCCGTCGCGCCAGCGCCCACCCGAGCGACCCTGACCGACGGTACCGACAACTGTGGTGTTCCCTATCTCTTCTATCCCACCTCGGGGCTTCATGCTACTCCTATTCCTGAGGATTGGGAGCTTGCTGCGAAAAACTTGACAGTGAGTACGATGCGCTTTGATACCCTCATCCGTGAGTCTCGACCTGATACTCATAACGTGTTCGGACGGCGCCCAGTCTTCAAGTTCACGCGCGGAGAAGCCGCTTCATTTGACGCTCTGATGCGCTCGCATAGGCCTCGGGGCTCACTTTGCCGTCTATTAGTATGGGCAGAGACCTGCGTGTCACCTCTGCCTTTCCTCTGGTGCGTCTGGGTGCAACATACCTAGCAGGTCCCGGATCTGAATGAGCAGAAAGGCTATACGAAGTCAGGGTCTGATATTCTACCTGTGAACTACGCTGACTCGATTATCACAGGTCTCCGCCCATTGCGTCTGGACGCCCAAGATGGTTCGCGCCACAGCCAGTACTCCCGACAGCGATGTCATCGTAGACGACTCGCGGAAGGACCTTATTCAGTACTCGAACACCGTTTCAGCGCAGCAACCATGGACATGGAGTCAAGTCGCTTCGAATCTCGACTACTACAACAGCTCTTGGGCTCGGGCATGGAACAGTAGCGACAGCATCCTCTTTGAGTTTGAAGGTATGCAGGTTTCTATCTGACCAAGACATGATTGCATCGATTTTCGTTCGACTGACATGATTATTGGCCAGGCACCCGCGTCGCGGTCTACGGCTTCCATCTTTCGTCTATTATACCAGATGCCGACAGCCCGACTATAGCCTCATACACCATCGACTCTGACACAGTCCAGCGGACTACGTACAGCCCTCCCCCCAACGACGTCGAGAACCACTTCCACCAGCTGTACTTCCAATCCGACTTGCTGCCATTCGGCAAACATACCCTCCGGATCGACATCGTCGACCCAGAGACCGAGGGATTCGGCCTCGACTGGATTGAGTACAACACTACGTCTCCTCCGGAGGCGACATCTGTGGCGTCTCCGTCACCCTCTGCACCTTCAACGTCGGTACTCAGCTCTCCATACGTGTCCTCCACTCAATATCCCGGTCCGTTCGTTACACCGTCGGTACCCAATGGCGCTAGTGCCAGATCGACCTTCCCTGCGGCCATTGTTGCGGGCGTAGCTGCGGGAGCCTTCGTCCTCCTCATCGGAATCGGGTTGTTGTACTTCTTCACTGGACGTAAAGGACGAAGGCGCAGACCCACAGATCTGTTGAGCGCCGACGAAGCCTGTGAGATGCTCTCGTTACTCGTCACGGATTCACATCGTCTTACCTCTAGTATGTCTAGCGTCCGAACAGTATCCTACCGGTCAAAGTGCGGAGACACGCGACGTTCGGGAGGAAGCAGGCATGATGAGCGCACCGTCCACGCCAATGACTATCAACACATTCAACAACAGTCCTCGGCAATCGGAGTTCTTCGCGCACAAGAGCTCAGCGACATATACTACTTCTATGATCCCTGGAATCAGGCCCATCTCGAGGAACAGCATGGTTGTGTCTACGTCCGCCAGGAGACCGCTTCCGCCTGTACCTGCAGAGGGCTCTCAACAACATTCTGCGCTGCTGAAGGGAGATACTAGAGAAGATGACGAAGAGTCGTTGCCTGCATACGCGCCATGATATTGTCGAGATTTGAAACGATCTCGCTGATTCCCTATACCTGAGCCTGACTGTAACGTACAGTATGATAACTGACCGTCGACCAATACATAGCGACCGCAGAGAGGAGAACTGAAGTGCCAGACTGGTCGGATAAACCCGGGCCGTGGGAGCGCGCGATCACGTGACATGTTCAACTGGCGCGTCGCGTCGTTATCGCGTCCACCGCCGCCTTCTCTTCTTCCTCTGACCTGCAACGGAAACTGCTGTGTCTAGTGGTATTGCTCTACTTACTTGCTCTCTGCGAAATTCGGATACTCATAGTCATACAACAGGACATCTCACGTCCCAGTCACGCCGGCGGATAACAATGGTCACGAATGCACTAAAGGAGACAAAGCTCTCGGCTACGCTTTGTCGCCTGAGCCCACCGAGTTCTCCTTCAAGGGCTCGTCTACGGTCTACCTCTCCGCCAATCGCATCGTCGAGCAAACCCAGGTCGAAGATCCTCGCTGCACTTGACGCCGAGATACCCAACTGGCTCGCCGATTCAACCTCCAAGGTGTCGTTAGCAGCGACCAAGAACCCTCTCGCGACCACGAACACGTACGTTGGTCGTATTTATAGCCGCAATAAGCCAGTTCTGCTCCATTTCCGGAGCTTGACCTGCAAGCTTTGACTCAAGCCGCGGACACTTTGCTCAGTTGCCGCAGGTGATGTATGAGTGAGCGAGCTCATGCTCACCACCTCCTCTGCACTGAGCCACCGTTCCTGCACTATGAGTGCCTTCGCACGTACTTTCTCTGCCAGCGTTCTACAGGCGCGTCTCGCTTTCAGATGTTGCTCAAAGACTTACTATCCTAGCAGGAGTTACGCAACCTTTTCCATGGGCGCCGTGACCTCGTCACCCGACCTTACTTTCGGAACCTCCGGAGCTGTCGCAACCGGAGCCGTCTCGAAGGGCAAAGCCAAGGCCACCGCTCCCCTACCCATCCAGCGGACGATCAGCGACATTGAGAACCAGCCAGCGGTTGCCGTAGTCACAACCAGTGGCGATGCTAACAGCCTGAACGCTTCCGTTCCACCAGAGCAGGAGGGGCTGCCGCTGTACTCGTTCAAGCAGTATCCGCCTGCACCGGCAGTTGTATACACTCGCCACGAGGAAGAAGCGAACGACCTCGTTGGATGCCTCAAAGGACCACTCGGCTTCGATCTCGAGTGGCCTGTCGTCTTTCGCCGTGGCCGGACGCCGATGGAGCGGCGCACGGCTCTGGTGCAGATATGTGACTCGCAGATAATCCTGCTGGTGCAAGTCAGCGCAATGAGCAGTACGTCCTTGCATCCTATACGTGTTTTCAGGTGCTGATACATCTCGATCAGAATTTCCTCAGAAAGTGAAGGTGAAGGGCACTTTTTGTCGCGTTTGATAGCGTGCTTACACCCTCTGGGCAAACAGGAGGTTATCGAGAACAAAGACATCATCAAGCTCGGTGCCAACATCCGCAGTAAGCATCCCCAGCTCTGTACCTGGCCCACATACTTACCCCGCAATGCCTCAGACGATGGTCAGAAGCTCTTCCGCGACTTCGGCCTCCTCCCCGCGGGACTCGTAGAGCTCGGCGCGCTCGCACGACAAGCGGACCCAACGTTCTCGCAGTCGTTCAACCGGTCGATTGTCGCTCTCGCCAAAGTCGTCGAGCGGTACACTCACAAGACGCTCGACAAAGGCAAAGTGCGCACGAGCGACTGGGAGGCGAAGCTGTCGCAGCCGCAGATCACATATGCGGCGAACGATGCGCACTGTGCGCTGGTCGTATACAAGACCCTCATGGCGCTAGCGAAGGAGAACGAGAGGGAGATCAGTTGGGCTGAGTGCTCCACCGACTTGCGGGAGGTGTACCAGAAGAAGACAGCTGCCACTGTGGCTGCCGCAGCCACGGCGACTGTTCCCGTTGTCGCGACTGGCAGCGTCCCTGTAACGGATGCCGGTGCAACCGCGCAAGCTGGATCATCCGCTCTCCCTGCGACTGCGTCGACATCTTCCACCACCGGCTCTTCCGCCCCCAGGATAAATTCGTTCGCACGTCGGCTCGCTTACGCCAGCGAGTTCGAGCCCCCGTTTACGACCGTGACCAGCCAAGGAAGGGCGAGTCGCCCTGGCTCCAGTGCGAGCACGACGCTCAGCACAACTCAGACTCAGAACGGGCCGCCGCGCCCACAGCACCTGCGTGCATACAAGATGTGGCACCAAAGCAAGATGCCCCTACGGGACATCTGCGCAGCATTGAGGAGCAAAGAGAACCCGCTCGCGGAGAGCACGGTGAT
>NW_027137944.1:202027-211471 GCF_003813185.1 Lentinus tigrinus ALCF2SS1-7
CAGGTACCACTGTCTTAAATATCAGGCTTCGTCGAGGGCTCCAACGGTGAGCTACGTGGCAATGATAGTTGTCTGGCTACACTCGTTCCAACACACCGCGTCTCTGTGCGTCCGCATGTGTGCAAAAGCTAGCGACGCGAACGCGATATATTGCAGGACTACTACAGGGTGTCGGCGAAGCGACATCAAAGCTCGATCGTCAAGGAATCCTCGTCCCAGGCCATTCGGAGGTCCACTGTATGCTGCAGCTCGTAGATGGCGATTGCGGCACGTCGCGTGATCGACTCCTCGTCATAACCCTCGGGATGTTTCCTCAGGTTGACAAGATCCTCTACCTTGGTGATTGAATCAATAGGAATACGATGGGTGAACCAGGAGATGTACGCTGTGGAAGCCCATATTAGCACAGGTCCTGTCACAGAATATGAGCCTGACTTCACCTACTTTTGATCCAGATATCCGCTTCTTCGCAAGCGCACCACAGTTCCTGACAACTGAAGTCGCACCACGATTGTGGCCTTGGAGCGTACATCTCGAGTGTCTCGTTCTTTATAGGACAGCCGAGATGCTCCTGCGCATTCCCAAAATCGATGAGTCGGACAACCAACCCTCCATCCGACCTCTTCGACACAACTAGGTTCCGTTCGGTGAAGTCCCAGTGCTCAAGCCCGGCGTGATGAACCTTCAACAGGGCGTTAACGGCCTGGAATCTGGAGGAACGTGAATTGGAAAGAATGACGGAACGCGAGGTTACGTGCATACCTGATTTCAGGGGTATGACGTGCAAGGTTGCCAGGAAGCGGGATACCACAGTCACTCATGAGGAGAACACCCGTAACACCTTCTCTGGTCGCCCCAACAAAGCAGCCGTACATGACGGGAACACAGTCACCTTGTAGATTGGCCAACTGGTTGTTGTAGAATTGCGCTTCCTTCTTGAGAGCGTCGACACGGCGCATACTATACACCACCTTGCAAACAGCCGCGTGGCTATCACGGGTGAGACAACCGTCGATGACTTGACGTAGTTCGGCGCGAAACACCTGAGTGTTTCCATCTTCTGCATTGTCGTAAATGAGCTCTGTCGGGGTGGCGATTATGGTATGCTTGATGACAGGGTGGTGGGCGAAGACGTCAAGCACATCCCACCCTTCGTCGGAGACAGGATGAATGGGCGAGACAGATTCCGAGTAATCAAGTTGGGTCGACGCATTGACTGGCCACTGGAGTTGAAGCTCGGGCATATCCTGGAGAGCAAAGGAGCGGCCTATGGAGGAGACGGTGTGTTCTCGGTTCAAGTTGGGGCCTGTTACATGTACTGTAGTATTAGCTCGTATAACCGTGAGAACATCCCGGCATCTTCCGATTAGAACCTGGTTCAAGTCTGTTGTAAGTCGGTAAGTCGAAGCCTTCGCTTCAACGTAATATTGCATGATGTTTCGATGAACATCACCCCCCAATCCTCATCCTCGTGCATGTTTCGTTCTGCTTTTGAATGAATTTGATACTTACCAGTGACCATATCGGTGGAGCTGCCATGCAGGTCCCAGGCGAGAGAGGCCGTTGAACACACAAAATTAATGCCCAATTCTCGTCTATACTCGCCTGGGCCCTGTCCTTGACATCTCATGAGCCTCCGGAGTACAGGATGCTCTGGGTAGCTATCTGATATGTCTCACATGCGCTACATACTAAAGCATTTGAGTTGAACACGCCTCAGGTACCCGGAGAGTTGACGAGGCACCCAGTCTGATCTGAGCGTCTGGTCGCCTAGGTTCGCCTGCGTGTCATAAGCAACGAGTCAGATCAGCGTGTATGCTCTCAGAATTCCCTCATCTGCCCGAGTTTTCCTGACTTATCATGGCTGAGCTTCAGACGCTTTCTGTTGACCACTCCCTCGAGCTCGCATTCCCTGCACTACCCACACCACCACATGTCCCGCTGCCATCTGTGGGTCCGAACTGGTCCGAATTGGAGCACCAGTACATCAAGTTGCGGTGTCCCTCCAAGGAAGTTTCGTATTCGATGACCATCACAGAAATCAAGGAAGTGTTGTCGTGCCATGATGCCGGCCTTTGTCGAGTCTACCGTGCTACGATGCGCTCTGAAGCTGAACCGGATCAATGCTACGAGGTGGTCTGCAAGCTCGCCATTGGCCGTCGACACTTCAACCGCCTCAGCGATGAGGCGGCTATATACAAGAAGCTGGGTTCAAGTCCACCGGTTGGCACTCGGGTACCAAAGTGTTATGGCCTCTTCGTCGGGGAAATCTATGATGGCAAGATAGCCGTGTTGATGCTTGCTGACTGTGGCGAGCAGTTAGAGGTGTCAATGGCACATCAGCCCCTGACATTTAGGTGCGCACCATGATACACTTGAGGTGTCTAGTCATCGCTCTAAAGTGCGGTTGTTACAGATCTCAGATAATTGACCACCTACTTGTGTTACACCAAGACGCAGGGGTCGAGCTAGGCGGCTTCACCGAACAGAACATCGTAGTGAAGAGCAATGGGCGTGGAGAGTACTGGCCAACGATCGTCGGCTTTGGATATGCCCATCAGTCACACACCTGCGATAAGTTTGATGGGAAGATCGCACTGTACACACCTCTCCCCGAGGTTGAAGCAATCGGGTGCCCCGAGTTATGGGATGCGCTTAAGAAGCTAGAGCTTTACATCCCTAGTGAGTAACGTCGAAATGCGATGGATATGTTATGGCTGCTGACTTACTCATAATCTTCGGTGCCACAGGTACCTTTCAGTTCATGGGCCAAGACATTCCGATCGAGTACGCAACTGAGCCTGAGAAGTTGGTCGCAGACTTCTTCACCGACGATGGCATCACAGACCCAGATGTGGCTCTAGAGTACGCTGTACAAGCTTGCTTGGAGTTTGGCACGTGGGTTGAGCAGAGAGATAAATGGGATAATGCCAGTGTTCGAGTTCGGGAAGAAAAGGACGACGACGATGAAGAGGAGGAGGAGCCTGAGGAGGGGAGTGCTTGACGTATTGATCTATGTCTTCCATAATTCCTCTGTCCGATTTACCCTCTGCCTATCTGGGTTATGCAACCTCTTCATCTCTCGTCTCGACTCGACTTGAATCATCAGTGACATGGACCAACTTCGTGGAAGTCTCAGTCAAATGTTGACGATACTATCACATTGTCTAGGGAGACATGTACAATAGAATAGGGTTTACAGCCTCAGTTCAAGCTCCGGAAGCCATTCGTACACATCCAGTGCAATGTGCCGGCGGCGCAGAGCAACTACAAATACTTGATCAAGTCGAATAGTCCCCGGGGCAAGGGGAAGTTCTGACGCAGGCTCATCCGACCTGTTGTTATCCTGGGCCTACCACAATGAGCCTCCGCAAACTGCGCGAGAGAACCTTGAATGACTTACCTCGCAAGTCCACCATGAGAGGAAGTGCGCCAAGACGTACTCCATCAAATCCATGTAGACATAACAATGGGCGGCAGTCTTGCGTACTGGGAAACCAGGAAGGTACAGCCCCGCATTTGGCCACTGGATTGCAAGTCAGCATTCAGCACAAATTCGTAAGCGAACGAAGGACGCACCTCTCTCCCCATGTCAGCAATGCGCACAGTCGGACCCGGGAGTTGTGAACAGATGCACATGTCCGCCCAATTCACGAGCGACCTAATTAACTGGGGCTCGACTCGCAGCTCCCCATCATCCGACTGGGTGGAAAGATCCGCGATACTGACCCCCCGAGCATCCTGAGACTTGACGTGAAGAACGTACGCCATATCCACGCCAGGGCCGAGCGGGATGGGCACCACCACAGGAGGGATTGACTGCGGGAAGGCAGCGCACCTCAGATCGCAGCGAGGCGGCGATGGTGGTTGAGCCGCTTTGACGGTTTCCTGTGGCTCGGGAACCGACTCTCTGCCGTTCGGGAGAACCAAACCAAGACTGTGATGAGGAGAACCATCCGGGATGCGCTCTGTGGTATCGCGATGGAAGAACTCGGAGGAAAGGGAAGAAGCCCCACTATAGTCATGGCCATCTTGGTGTGCGCAATGCGCGTACGAGTTGCTGCAAAGGTGCAAGTCGGTGGACGATTGGCAGTCGCCGTCGTTGTTGGGTCTTGACTCGTCACCGAAGTCCAGTTGGAGGCAGTTTGCAGAGCAGGGTGGAGTGGCACAGGACATGTCAGAGCAGTAGAGTGTGGACGTGGAAGGATGGTGCACCGCGAAGAGCTCCTGGCGGGTGCGATTTATACCCTGACGGAGCTGAATGGCAAAGCACCTCCGAGCCCGCAGGGGGACGCTTTGACTTCTGCCACATGGGTCACGGGTGGCGTGGTTCAATGCGCTTGCGCTTTGCATGGCGACGTCGTCCGAGGTCAAAGCGATGGGACATATGTCATGGAGGAGCAACACTTTGACGTGGGTATAGCGGAGAGCTGGATAACGTACCTCATCAGGGACATACCCTCGATCTCTGTTGACCTGAGGCGATCTGTTCATGGCTATAACTGGAAAAACACCGGCGAGCCTCAACGAGTAGAACTAAAGAGCACAGAGTATAGTCAGCGTCGTCGCCAGTGAATGCACGTGGCCCCATACCGAAACCTACTAGTGGTGCAACTCTGGGGCCCAGAAGAATACGCGAAAGAGAACGACAATTCAAAGATAGCAACGAAGAGCTGGGTATCACGGGTATCATACAGCATCACGAAAGCGAGTCAAGAACGACAATCCTAGTGTCCATATCACAGTCCCTAATAGTCGCTCGAAGGAGCGAGAGAAACGAGATCATATCGATCTCCTTCGCAGTCTACAACGTGACGTCATTTTTCAGGCACATAGGCTCGGACATGACGGCGCTCACCTTCCTCGGCCTCATCTGACTGCTCAAGTCGCTTGGCGTACACGTTGAAGAAGTAGTCGAACAGCGGCCATACGACCCGCTGCATACCGGATAACGCACATTCAGTACAGGATAGCCATAGCACATAAGGGCACTTACGTCGGATGGGAGCAAGTAGTTCGTTTTGGTACACGGGGCCAATGCCCGTGAATTGTCCTCATACTCTCTCGTTCCAATGACACCAAGCTCAACCTATGCGCACATCAGCATCTAAGGCTCACGCGACGACGAGAACGCACTCACCGAAGAGATCGCCTCCTCGACCGCCTCCGCCAAAATCCTCCCAAAGTCCTCCATGTCCCAAATGACCTTCCCCGCACACTTCTCGCACCGCATCGCCTTCCCCACCGCCGGCCTCACCAACCTCTGCTCACGCACTACCCCAGGATCCAACCGCTCCATCAACGCCTTCCCGACCGCACCCATATATTCAACCCACCACTCTGGCACGTCCACGCACCCCGAGACTGTCTTGTGCCACTTCAGCCTCCGACGGCGAAGCTTCGAGCACTCATACCCGCACTCGGAGAGGAAACAGAACCGCCGCCACTGCAGCTGGATCCACCACGGCACGGACCCATCTCGGTCCGCGATATGAGCGACGTTCGCAGCCGCCTGGACGCAATTCTTGCGATAGTTAAGCAGCCTGACGAGCGCTTTTCCGGGGAGCATGCGCATCTCCGACAGCTGGGCTGGCGATGGCGGAGGGTGGGGGAGGGTGTGGCGAGCCGCGATGCGTGCGACGTCTTCCATGTCTGCGAGGCTGGCGAGTGCGTACACGCGAAGGGGGTCGCTCTCGAGCTGTTCGGGTCGCAGAAGGTGCAGACGCATGCGGGACGCCACGCAGGGCGCCGCATACCGCCGTGCCAGTTCGAGGAGGATGGCGATGTCGTCGAGGGTGATAGAGGGCTCGGGAACAGGATAGATAAAGCGGAGGAATAGATCGAGTACCTCGCTCGGCTCGGAGAGCTCGACGACAGGCCGCTTGCGGTGGCGACGGGTAGCGGACGGCGGCGGCGGCTGGGATGCGGGAGAGACGAACGCGTCGAGGACTGGTGAAGCGAGGGAGATGATGTGCTTGTGGACGCGAAAGTCGACGTTGTCGCTTGATCGCAGGACAAGGTTGGTGTCCTTACCGTCGAACGGAGCTGCAGCGCGCACCACAGAGGGACTCGCTCCATAGAACGGCATCGCTGGGTAACGACTCACGCGGGAAGTGAGTACAGCACTCAGCCGAGGGCGTGTTATGTACTCAACGCTCAGGAACGCTGCACTGGCTCCGAGAGGGGGGGCTGCGCACACATGACTGAGTTCGAACTTCCTACGGACGCAAGACGTGGAACTGGGATACACTTACCTCTCGTGTTAGCAAGAGCGGTGAGCAGCGGGCTCAGCCAACCACCACGTGTGTGAAGGCGCTGCCGAACTTTGAGCTACTTTCCATATGACGTACACACGATCCTAGGAAACACAGTCAGTGCTGTGAATTGTGGGCGGTATCTGCGTCCCATCTGAGGAGATAATTCAGCGCGATGCTACTAATGGAGGTCTTCGTAGACTACTTACCACGTTGTAAACGACTCTGACACTGCCGCGGACCGCAAGGCATGCATTGTGGATCGGCGCGTTCACGGAAGAGCTCACTGCAAACGCGCCATCCTGAAGACGCGAACCGCAGAAGGCATCAGGTGTCTCATAGTGCTGCAGCACCCACACGAGAGGCACGAGGTACCTGCAGCACTTCTCTCAGCGCCGACCAGTGCTCTCTCTCCCTGACCTCGCACATCGCAGATCACCAGCGATCAACGACGCAAGTTCCTCGGCATAATGCAGTCCAGCTCGCGTACGTAAAGCAAAGACGCTCCTGATAACCTGAGGGAGTCAAGCGTCGGAGGAGGTTGAGCGTAAAGCAACTCATACATCCAGCGCTCTGGCGGCCAGGAGGTACGCTGGAGATAAGCAAACCTGTCGGTGATCGTCGCGGCGACGCAATAATCTAGCCTCGAGATTCGCAGAGAACGGGATCCTATTGGACCGCACGCTCCGCCACCCCTTCTCACACTGCGGAAACAACTTCGAGCCGCTCTCCTGGATCAGTGCTGCCACGTACGGCTCCCTGCTCCAGTATCGCGAGCGCTGTGGAGCCGCAGCAAAGGTTCTAACGCATGTCTCAAATGACGGCACACTCCCTAGCTGGATCGCCAGCGCGCCGGCCTGGCGGCAGCACCTATCGATGAGATGCAACGGACCATGCGTGCTCAGAGCGCGGACAATACTGGTGAGCGAATCCCAGAAGAACTCGCCCACCATTTACGTCCGCATCCGGAACTAGTGTTGTCGCGAAGTGAAGTCAAGGCGCCTTCACGGCGTCGGAGTTTGCACCTTGAGGCACTTCACGGCGCCACAAGGTGGCCTCGAAGTGCCTCGTGGCACCGTGAAGTTCGTCCGGAGTACCGGTCCGGAGCCCGATAGTGGCAGGCAGGTCGCACCAGCCCGAGGGCATGAATGCATGACACGGGAGTGGATGGTATGCAGTAGGACTAGTAGGATACAGAGTATGATATACAATTTCTACACTAAGGCTTGTCGTATCTTGAATATTATAGTGCAGCATTCACATTCACTGGACTGCTCCTATAGCATCTAGTAGCGTGGCCAGAAGGTGCGGCTTGGTTTTGAAGGGTGTGTTAAAGAATTAAAGGATAAATGGAATCAGTTCATTTGGGAAGATTGCGAGATTGGTCCTAGAGTCAGAGAGACGTTGTCAATAAGCTGACGAGTAATGTTCACCAATCTGTACATACTCACTGTGTGCGGGAACCCGGAAGAGCTGCGTGTCGGGAGCTCCACAGCCCCTGCAAGAATATAATGCTTAAGAAATTGAGCATTAAACACACACCAGCAGCCCAATGAATTCCTTATAACTCACCCGTAATCACGACAGCTCTCCAAATGCAGAATTGCGGCCGCCAGGAGACAATTAACGCTTCGGTCTGAGGTTCATGTAGTTTTCTGGAGATTAACTACTGTACAATATTATGCTAGTGAGGATTATAGAGACAATAAAACAGGGTGCCGAGCAGGAGAGCAACAGGCAGAAGGAGCGGAATACGGTCAAGAGAGGGCGCGGAGGTGCATCAGATACCGTGTCGCGTCAATCACATGATCTGTTTAACTCTGGCGCTCTCGCAGCCGAGTTTGGGTAGTCGCACTTCAAGGCACCTCAAGGCGGCCTTGAGACACCGTGAAGCCACCGTGAAGCCATCGGCTAAATTTTTGGTCACTTCACGGCACACTTTGCTTCACGGTACTTAGACTTCACGGCAACACTATCCGGAACTCATGGCTCGAGTATCTCGATGCACTCAGCAGGCAGCTCGAGGCCCAGCCCGAGGCTTCGATTGCGTGCTCTTCCGCGCTGCGTGAGCCGGTCATGACATCGGCGCTGGACTGTCCCGAGTGCGTAAGGAGCATGTACGATTCCGTGTGTCAGTTCTCGATGCCATGATCCAGCACGAACTGAACGTAGCTATCTCCTTGCATGCATGCTGTCGATTTCACTGACGGGCTCGACGTAGGCTCCTGTTGAATCGCGAAGCGCATGAGTGGCATCCTGTTGACAGTTTCCGAGTCCGCGTATATGAGTAGCTTCCCCACCCACGTGTCGTCACTGTTGTACGCAAAAGCACAAGGGACAGAGCCTAAGCGTTGACCGTCGCTTCCTTCACGCATTGCAGACTGGAGAGTTTCGTTGTGACAGTAGACATAATACGTTGCGACTCGGTTTCAACGGTACCTCTGTGCGCAGCCGACCACAGGCATCTCCTCGAAAGCGGAGTGAGCTAGGAAATAGATAATGGGTCAGGACTTGAAGACTCACCATGAAGGGAGACAGAATCTAGTATTTATGATTCGCGGATTGACCCAATGTCCATAAAGCGCTGCAGTATAGTATCAGAAGAGCAATCAGCTGGGCTCATACGATCGCGATCGCACGTAGTAACTCACCGGGATGGCTGCGCCGGTACGACCTTCACATACTTTACGCTCAGGCACCGAGTCCTCAAGTTGCTCGCACACGACCAATACCGATACCATGTCAATCCAAATATGCGCGTACGACCACTCACCTTTCGCTTGTCTCTCCCTCTCTCAAGGTCATGGGGTATCCGCATACCAGGCCGAGAACCTAAGCAAAGGGTTGTGTGCACGACATCGAGGAGACGCCACACGACGCCTTGTACAGTCGCTATCTGGAGAGGGTACTAGGTGAAGGGAGGAGTGCGGTTTCCAGAATCGAAGGATCACCAGGATTAATGTGCAAGGGGTCGTCAAGGTGAAGTAATAGCAGTATTTGATTCCGTGTGATGACTCCGAACTCGTCAAGGTGTACATGAGCAAACAGCATCTCTGGTGGTCTGTGACTAAACGACCTCTCTCTTCTGCAAATGCACATACCTGCGTGTTGCGACGGTGAACGTCCGTTTCTGTCCCGGAACTGGGAGCTGGCCTCTGAGACAAGAGTGGGTGGGTATTCGTTGGACACA